>NC_058130.1:98073059-98135168 GCF_016433145.1 Gracilinanus agilis
AGAAGAAGAAGAAGAAGAAGAAGAAGAAGAAGAAGAAGAAGAAGAAGAAGAAGAAGAAGAAGAAGAAGAAGAAGATTGTGTAATTTAAGATCTTCAGTCAATTAGAGTCTGCAGTCAGAAAGTTCAGTAAGGAGAGGACCATTCCAGTGGAAGAGGATGTTCTGGTGGAAGAGGACATGGATGAAGAGGATTCAGGATTTAGGATTTGTGGACTTTGTATTAAGACTGATGGACTTATGAATTGAACTAATAAAACTTCATTTTCAAGGATTTTCTTAAAGAAGAGGATTAATCATGGACAATTTAGATGAAATGGTTTGGAAGTATTTTGGGTAATGTATATAGTATCACTACATACTCATATGCATCCAACATTGTATATAAAACTATCAAGACCTTCGATGGAGAAAAGAAGAAGAGGAAAACTGGAGATAAGAGGAGAAGATTTCCTAAAGGAATGGAACATCATGAGAAGAAAGGAGATCTGCAGGAGATCTGGAGTTTTGGTGGGTATCATGCATCCATCAGTAACATGTTGCAACACAATATAGCAAAGAAACAACATAACAAATCAGATACATAAGACACGAACATGTTAGGATACATTGTGTTCCTTTTGGAATGAAACAATGTATAGATACTAACAAAATTAGAATTAGCTATAGGATAAGTAAGTACTAACAAAGGATAGTTAGTTACTAACAAAGATTAGCTAGTTATTTAGGTAGATATAGCTAGACTAAAACACTAATACCTTAGGGTTAGTTTAGAATAGTTTAGTGAAATAGATATGGTATTAGATTAGATTAGAGGATAAGATAAGGTGCTAATGTACATTACAGCGCAGATACAACAAACATAACAAAATTGCATTACATGAAGAACATATAACATATTACAGATCACATCAAATAATGTAAATAGTTGTGTAAATAGTATAAGTATATTATAATTGTATTATAGTGTAAGTATTGTATATATGTAAAGGGTGTACACATGTATATTTGATACGTATATATTGTGTGTACATACATGTATGTATAGCATACATGTGTATATTGTGTATATTTTATGTGTATGTATCATGTGTATATATGTGTATAAATGTAAATTCTGTGAATACTTTGATGTAATTGAGTTGCAAACATTCAAATGTAATTTGCATAAGGGAGTTTACTGTTGTAATTTTGATGTAAAGACTTATGCAATGTTGTGTTAAAATGTATTTTCCAAAATGGTTTGCATTTATTAGTTGGTAGGATATTTCTGTATTAGGAGTTATGTTTGATGTTTGTTTTGACTTTTGTTTTGATCAATCAATATTTGCTGTTGATTTTGTTGGTTTTGTTGGAAATTTTTGCAATGTTACTTGTTGTTTTATGCTTTGAACTATGTAACTGTTCAATGTATTTATCTTTTTACCTTTCCTTGTTGAAATCCCTAGTGTAGGGTAGAGTAGGATAGTGTTAGATAGAATAGAGTTAGTGTAGTGTTTGTTATTTTGGGTTAGAATTTTAGTTTAGTTTGTAGTGCACAAATACCAAAATTTTGGTAATTTTGGCTTTGTGCAAAGGGGGGAACTGTTGTGAGGAAGATTAGATTAGGTATTGATTAGGAAGTACATAGCAGGAAGGAGCTGGAGCTGGGAATTCCAGGTTGGAATGAAGGAGCAGGAAGAGGTGACTTGGCCCTGAGTGAGGACTCCATTAGTGGTGGGCAAAAACTGTTGCCAGCCTGGGAGACCTCAGAGCAAAGGACACCCTGCTTTCTGATTTTCCCTGGGATCCTTGTGTGGTGTGGCATCTAGGAAAAAGGACAAAATCTACAGAGCCAAGGGAGGAGGAGAAATTTGAGTTCTGGTGGACAGTGCTTCAAGTGAAACCCTCACAACCTGGTACCTGAGACCATCTTGATTCCTGGCATCCAGAGATCATCAGTGGATTGCAGTGAGAATCCCAAAGCCACAAAAGCCCCAGCTGTACTTAAGCCTGGCAGGTTCCAAGTCTGAGGCAGAGACTCCATTTACAGCTCCTTGGGCCCTGTTAGTTTAGATCACTTAGATAACAGTAGAATAAGTCCTCCCATTGCCCTGTGACTTTATCCTTTAGATTTTAAGTACAGAAATCCCTTTCCCACCTTTTAGTCAAACATAATTAAAGCTGTTAAGTCCCTTTTACCTTGTTAGCCTGTTACTATACTCTGGCCTAGTGGAAGCTGAGTGACAGTTAAGATCAACTGCCATTCCTGTGGAAATCCAGTAAACCCTGTTCTCTCCATCCTGGTCCAGTCTCTCATAAATCCCAGTGTGTTCCCACAAACTACTTAGTTTATTTATAATATCTCTGGTGACCCCATTACCTTATTTATATTTTCCACAGTTTATGTCACCTTCCCCATTAGTCTCTAAGCTCCTTAAGCAGGAGGACAATTTTTTGCATTTCTTTGTACCCCCATCCCTTTTGCACAGTGTCCCTTAGGAGGCAGGCACTTAAGAAGTATTTGTTTATGCAGGAAGAGATACATTAATTGATAACTACAAAGTAGATAAATACAAGATGGTTAGAGAAGAAAGACACTTGGAAGGTTGGGTGGGAGTCATCTCCCTCACTTTCTATTCATAAATCTAATTTTTTTTCCTACAAAGACTTTTCATTTATCCCTATTAAATTTCATTTTATTAGATTAGACCTAGATTTATAACCTGTCAAGATTCTTTTGGATCTTGACTTTGTCCATTGTGTTAGCTAATCCTTCCAGTTCTGGATCATCTGCAAGCTTGATAAACTAGACCTCAACGTCTTGATGATATGCAATTGATAAAAATATTAAATAGGACTAACTGTAGATTTTAGACAACTCTACTGTAGAACTATTTCCAAGATGACATCAAATGATTAATCACTATTTTTTTAGGTGTAGGTATTCAACCAGTTCTATCTAGCTGTATTATTATCTAACACACGGCCCTGTCTTTTCCACTTAAAGGGTGTGAGATCATAAACAGGTGCTTTATTAAAATCTAGCTAAACTCTGCCTACAGTATTCCCAACCTACTAGTATACTAAATCTGTCTTGAAAGGAAATAAAGTTTGTTTAACATGACCTATACTTGATATAGGCATGCTGACTTTTAGGATCATTGTTTCTGTTTTGAAATGTTCATTAACTAGCCTGTTACTACATGTTAGAATTTTGCCCAGAATCAAGTCAAGCTCACTGGCCTAGAGCCTGCAAATTTCATTCATTTTCTTGACTAATTTGAAAATCAGGACTTCTTTCTTCTGTAGTCTTCTGGTACTTTCCCCTTTTTCATCTTCTTTCAAAAGAAACTGACAATGACCTGGAAATTACAAAAGCAAATTCTTTCAGGGAACTGGATGTAGTATACTTCATCTAGTTCAGTGATGGGCAAACTACTACCCACAGGCCAGATGCAGCCCCCTGAAAGGTTTTCCGTGCTACATTATTCCTAATCTGATGAATACAATGAGTAGGATACAATACAATGAAACTTCTAAAGAGTTGCCTTAGAAACAGATTGGCAGATGAGCATTTCCTTTCCTTTGGCCCCCTCTTTAAAAAGTTTGCCCATCACTGATCTATGTCATTCTGTTTATTCTCCTTTTTTCTTATTTATAAAATTTAATTTTTCTACTGAAATTGGCCACAAGCTGGGGAACAGAAATTGCTGTCAACATGTACTTATATGTGTATCCACTCATTTATTCATTTA
Organism: Gracilinanus agilis; assembly: GCF_016433145.1. Lineage (NCBI taxonomy): Eukaryota > Metazoa > Chordata > Mammalia > Didelphimorphia > Didelphidae > Gracilinanus > Gracilinanus agilis. The sequence continues at coordinate 98,076,793 of NC_058130.1, forward strand.
ATTTTTTAAATTTGAAAATGTTTACACTTTATTCCAATTACACATAACAATATTTTTAACATTTATTTTGTTAAAAACGTGATTTCCAAATTTTCTCTCCCTCTGTTTCCTCTTTCCTTTGAAAAGTCAAGCAATTTGATATAGATAATAAATACATGTACAATCATGTAAAACACATTTCCATATTTAGCCAGTTTGAGAAAGAAAACACTAACCAAAAACTAGCAAATAGACAAGATAAAGAAAAGTAAGATGTATGCTTCTATCCCCATTGAGACTCCATCAATTCCTTCTCTGGAGGTGAATAGCAGTTTTCATCACAAGTCCTTCTGAATTGTCTTGGATTGTTGTATTGCTGATAATAGCTAAGATATCCACAGCTGATCATTGTACAATATTACTATTACCGTTTACAGTGTTCTGGTGCTGCTCACTTCACTCTTGCATCTGTCTATTCTTTTTAAAACAATATTTTATTTTTTCTCCAATTACACAAACTTTTTTTAACATAACATATACAAATTTTTTGAATTCCAAATTTTCTTCCTCCCTCCCCAATATGGTAAGCAATCTGATATACATGGGTAATCATGTACAACACCTTTTGGTATTAGTCATTTTGTGGAAGAGATCTCAAACAACAAAAAGAAGAAAGTGAAATTTAGTATGTTTTGGTTGCAGTCAAACTCCTCAGTTCTTTCTCTGGAGGCAGATAGCATTTTTCATCTTGAGTCTTTGGTTTTATCTTTGATTGTTGAGAATAGCTGTTATTCACAATTGTTCATCATATAGTATTGCTACCACTGTGTACAATGTTTTTTCTCTTCTTGGTTTAGGTATCAGTACCATATTTATGTGATAAAAGGAATTTGGTAGGACCCTTCCCCCCCCCCCCAAATATAGTTTATATGGTATTGGGATTAATTGTTCTTTAAATGTTAGATAGAATTTACTTGTAAATCCATCTGGCCCTGGGGACTTTTTCTTGGGAAATTCTTTGATGATTTGTTAAATTTCTTTTTCTATTTTCTCTTCTGTTAATCTGGGCAGTGTATGTACATTTTTGTAAAAATTCATCAGTTCACTTATATTATCAGTTTTATTGGCATTCAATTGGGTAAAATAATGCCTAATAATTGATTTAATTTCCTCATTAGTAGCGAATTCACCCTTTTCATTTCTAATACTGGCAATTTGATTTTTAAAATATTTTTTTAAAATCAAATTAACCAGTGGTTTATCTATTTTTTCATAAAACCAGCTTTTAGCTTTATTTATTAGTTCAATAGTTTTCTTGCTTTCAATTTTATTAATCTCACCTTTGATTTTACATGTCTATTCTTAGGAAAAAAACCAACCCTATTAATTCTATTTTGATACCATTTCCATTTCCATAAATGTCATTCTCTCATCCACTGCCCAGTGAGCCATTCCTTGTAGTCAGTATGTTGGTAATAATGTAGGCATAAATGCATCCCTTATTTCCCTCATCCTGAACCATACATATATAAAAGCTTGGTTGTAGACTTCATTACCCACCAATCAAGATTGGGTTAAGGAGGCATCTAGGTAGCTCAGTGGATAGAGCTTCAGGCTTGGAGTCAAGAGGGTCCTGGTTCAAATTTAACCTCATTTCTTAGCTATGTGATTCTGGACAAATCACCAAATTCCAATTGCCTAGCCTTTACTGCTCTTCTGCCTTAGAATTGATACTTAATATTGATTGATTCTAAGACAGAAGGTAAGGGTTAAAAAAGATTGGATTAAGATCATTTATGGGAGGTCAGGCACAGAATAACTAAATGGATGGATACTTTGATGACTTTACACTTTTTTACCTTTTATGGCACCTGGCACATACCACTACCGTTGTTTATTATTTAACTATCTATATCCTTACACATCTTTGGCTCTAGATTGTAAACTCATTGAAGGTAAGGACTGTGTCTTAATCATCTTTCTATCCTCACAGCAAGCATCTAGTACAGGACTATACTATCAAGTCACATAACTTGTCAGTGGCAGAGTTTTTCCTGATACCAAGTGTGGCGCTAAAAATTACAGAGGTATTATTTGCAAGTACTAGTAAATGATAAAATTCCAGGAATTGTAAAGATTATAAAAGCAAGGTACCAACAGGGAAAAACTGCCTGTATTCTTAGACCAATAATACATGCAATTATCTGGATGACCACTGGATGTCATCATCACTCTATATAACCTTGAATTTGTGAACATTTAAGGTTTCTTCCTTAATGAAAGATTCGGGGAGGGAGAGGGAGAGGGAAAGGAAGAGAAAGAGAAAAGGAGAGGGAAGGGGAGAGGGAGAGGGGGAGGGGAAGAGGGAGAGGGAGAGAGAGATTGATTTTCACTTTTCTCTCCCGCTATTGTGAAATACTGTGTTCTAACTTCTAAGTGTTGAAAGAAAGAAAGAAAAGTCAAAGACAAAGTTGAATCATTAAATCAATCACAAAGCTTTGTATTAAGAACATATTAGTGCCAGATACTGTCCCGGTTGCTGTGGATACAAAGACAAAAATGAAACAGTCCCTGCTTTCAGAGATCTTGCAGGATCAGAAAACTCTCAGATCTTACAGGGCAGAAAACTCTTATATGTATGGAGAAGAGATATTTAAAATAAATACAGGATGTCCCATAATACTGAGTGCAGTTGAAAGCTTAATGACTTTTGGGACATCTTGTACAAAGTAAGAGCATTTGAAGTGGTAGCCTTTTGGGGTGTGTGTGTGTGTGTGTGTGTGTTATGAATTAATAAAGATTTTATAAAGAAATGTCACTTGAATTGAATTCAAGGAAACAGGGGAATCTAAGTAACAGAGGTGAGATGGAGGGATGGGGGTGTCTTCTAAGCATGGGGGATATCCAGTGAAAAAGTGATAGGTGATTGATCAGAAAGACAGGACTATAGAGTTAGAGGAAGGGAAAATAATGTATAACAAGGTTGGAAATGAAGATTGGGGTCAATTTGCAAAAAGAGTTGATAGTTGACCCTAGGGGGTAGCTGGGTGACTCAGTGGATTTTGAGCCAGGTCTAGAGATGGGAGGTCCTGGGTTCAAATTTGACCTCAGACATGTCGAAGCTGTGTGACCCCGGGCAAGTCAGTTAACCCTCATTGCCTAGCCCCACTCTTCTGCTTTGGAACCAATACATAGTTTTGATTCTAAGATAGAAGGTGACCTTAAAGGTGGTAGAAAACCAAATGGAATATGTCAAGTAGTGACCTAAGATCATAAATGAAAAAAAGGTTCTCCGTGGAGAGAAAATGAAAGGGAAAGAAGATGATGTGGGAGAATTGAATAGAGAAGAGAATGTTGGCAATAGCTTCTGGGGATAGTGGGTTAGAGGATGTTAGGGGGAGGGCGGGAAGCCCTATATTTGGAGTCCTACGGCCCAAATTTGAGTTCTGATTTTGCTACTACCTGGGTGACCTCGGTTAAATCACTGTATTTCTCTATTCCATCTGTAAAATGAAAGGTCTGGTTCAGATGGCCTATAAAGTCCCTTCCAATTCTAAAACTATGATCTTAAATAATCATATTGAGGAAAAGGTCAAACCATAACAAATGTGTAGTGGACCTAGAAGGCTCATATACATGAATTTACTCTAGCTCCATTCTGGAGCATTTGAGAAGATTGGGTAGAAGTTGGTGGGGGGGGGAGAAAGGATTCGAGAACATAAGGCAATGTAGATGTGAATTGATTAAATGTAGAACAGAGGTTGGGTACAGAGGAAACTGAGATCAGAACTGGAGTATTATAGGTGTTACTGGAGATGAGAGTGTTCTACCACTTAACTGAGAGCTGTTCCTTTCATATGGAAATATGGTTTTCAGAGCAAGATATGGTGGTTCACATGGCTCTGGTGTATCCACCAAATCTCAAGGATCCCAGTTCCAGATATGACCAGGAAGATACATCAATCCAGACAAAGGATATTAGGAAAGCTGCATGGAGAGGTGCAACTTGAACTTGAGCCCCTTGGGCCAATCAAGTCCAGGGACAGCTCTGTTGCCTTTCAAGGAAAAAAAAATTCATGTTGTTGGAGAGGGCAAACCCTTCAGTGGTAAGGTTCCAAATCTCTTTTAATGGACCTATTATTTAAATTTTTAGGGCTTTTACTTGACAATCCTAATCTTTTAGATATGAGGAGCAGTATATAGGATATACTAGGGATAAAAACAGGAAGTGGAGGGGTAGCTTAGTCTAAAAAGACTTGTAAAACAAATAAAAGATAAATGAAACAGGAACACATCTTTGTTCCTTTAGATGCCTCTATGAAGGGGCTGCCCTCTTCTTGCATGAGAGCTAAATTGGGACTTTCACCTTTATCCAGGGACTCATGATGACTCCTGAATCAGCCAGGGGATCGCCTATGTTTCAGGGATATATATTTTGCCATAATTCTATAGCAACAATTCTACCTTTCCCTATGTAAAAATTGGAATTTGGGAGATGCCATCTAAAAGTATATATATTTTTTATGGACACGTGAGAGACTTTGAAACTACATTTCCCATGATTCCTCATGGCAAACAGGAAGTATGATGATGTAAGAGAGGGGTTAAATCTCCTGGGTGAGGAGGAAGTGGCCCTCTCAACTAGCAGGCCCGGGAAGAGAGGAGAGGTAACAATAATGGCGGAGGCGGCAGTTTTGAATTCTTACAAGCGTGTGGTCTAATGATTTTACCAGCATGGCCATGGCTTTAATTAAACTACTAATTTCTATAATTATATTAGTCTTTATTATTTTTAATCGTAACACCTAACATATTAGAAAACAAGGCATCTCCCAACAACCACCACCCATTGGTCCCCTAAGCCTTTTCTGGGAAGGAGTTGTCCAAATCATATCAGAGAAAAGGAAGCTTGCCAATTGATGGAGACAATTTATTATTTAAGGATGCATGGTTCCCTCTGAGGATTCAAGGTCTTTAAGGCCCAAGGAACTCTACACCACAGAAGGAATAAGGAAGGGCCAGAGTGGGTCAGCAATAACTATATACATTCTAATTGGGCAAGTCTTCTTGGAGATTGAATCCAAGAAACCACTGGCCCATAAAATTCTTGTCCTTTCTAGGTTGGTATTGATTCGTGATAGATATGACTTCTGGAACTTGATATAATCAGGCAGGAGCATAATGATGCAGCTGATGACTAGCAGGGGTAAATCTCTTGTCCTGCAATGGGGTAAAAAGAGTCAATTTATCAGTTGTGAATGGGTTACGGCAGTGATTCCCAAAGTGGGCGCCACCGCTCCCTGGTGGGTGCTACAGTGATCCAGCAGGGTGGTGATAGCCTCAGGTGCATTTGGGGGCAGTGAATAACTGTAAGGGGGCGGTGATAGTATGTGACAGGGGGCGCTAAGTAATATTTTTTCTGGAAACGGGGCGGTAGACCAAAAAAGTTTGGGAACCACTGGGTTAAGGGTTGCTTGGGTTAAGTGGATGCTCCAATTGGACATTACATTGAAAAAATTTAAAATGTTTTGACGAACAAAAATAAAATAAAACCAATAAGTATTTATTAAAAGGCTATTATGTGCCAGGTACTGTCCTAAGCACTGGGGATATAGAAGGAGGAAAAAGACAGTACTTGCTCTCAAGAATCTCTACAAGTTAATGCTGTTTACACAATATGTAAACAAATATATAAGGCATGTGTATGCATAGATGTGTGGTAGGATGGGGAGGGCTTAGTAAGAAAGATAACAAGATTTTTGAAAAAATTTATTTTTATTTAAAAATAGTTTTCCATGGTTACATGATTCATTTTATCTCCCTCTCCTTTTCCCTTCCCCCTCCCAGAGCTGATAAGCAATTCCACTGGGTTATACATGTGTTATCTCTTGATACCTATTTCCATATTATTCAAACAAATACAATTTTTGTCAGTTTATTAATAAAAACAAATGAAATATATGCTCTTTTCTACTCTATCAAAAAAAGGAAAAAACCAAAACCATTATAATAAATATACATGGTTAAAAAACACAAATTCCTGCCTTGGCCATATAAATATAATTTTAAAAGTTTATATTCATAATCTGTGTCCATCACCTACCTGCTAAGAGGTGAGGAGCCTACCTCATCATAGTTCTTCTAGATTCATGAGATTCATGATTGGTCATTGCATAGATCAGAGTTCTTAAATCTCCCTGTGTTGTTTGTCTTTATAATGTTATTGCATAAATTGTTTTTAGTTCTGCATCAGTTCATACAAGTGTTCCCAGATTTCTCTGAAGTCATCTCCTTTGTCATTTCTTACAGCAAAATAGTGTTCTATTGCATTTGTATGCCATAATTTGTTCAGCCATTTTTCACCTGATGGGTATTCCCTTAGTTTTCACTTCTTTGTCACTACACAAAAAGGAACTACATTTTTGTACCAATGTACTGAACGCCATCGAGGCTGTGAGGAGAGCGGGCTTTTTGCACCAATGGATCCTTTTTTCTCTTTAATCTCTTTGGGGGTGTATTTCTAGTAGTGGTATAACTGGGTCAATGGGTCTGCACTGGTTACTTTTGGAAAATGGCACAACTTTACTAATGACATTAATATGCCTATTTTCCTGAAACCCCGCTAACATTTGCCATTTTCCTTTTTTTGTCATCTTTACCAATATATTTGTAAAGTGAAACTTTAGAGTCTCTTTAATCCAGCTAGTACAAGGAGACCAGTTAGACAGTAATAGGTGCTTTGTTCTTAATTAGGAGATTCTAGAGTTCTTTGTCCAGTATGACATGGCACTACAGTCCCCATGGCTGGATTGGCAATGGACCAATTCTCCATCTTCTCTATTGTTTTAGTGATAGCTCCAACTTGGCTGCTTAGTTCAGAAGAGCATATTATGTCTTTGATGAAAGCGGACACATTCCACAAATGACTACAAGGGAGGCATTGGCAAAATTCCTCCTTTAGTTCTGGCTCCAAAGGTTTAAACTTCCAATTGGGACCTCTGGTCCTGTTCTTTACCAGTTCCAGACCACTTGGCCAGGCCAATAGACCCCACTAGGAATCAGTGTAGAGGAAGATCTTTTTTGTCCCATTTTCAGTCCATTAAGACTTGCCAGGACCCCCATTCCTGAGGGCAGTGGTGGTGAACATTTTAGAGAGCCACCCCCTTACCCCAGACGGGGGAGAAAGTGCTCCCATTGGGCTGCTGGGCAGAGGGGCAGGGGAAGTGAAGAATGTTCTCAGATGCCTGTGGAGAAGGGGAAGGGCAGGCTTGCCATAGGCTCACCAACAGGGCTCAAGGGCATACTCTTGTTTTATAAGGCTTATAACTATCCAGTTGCAAATAGTAGTAGTACATAGAGCCATCAGAAAGCCAGGCAAGGCTGTATTCCTGGGGAGTTAAGAGTGGGGACCTGTTGGGCTAACAGAGGAGGCTAGGTTCTAGGACATGGGATGGGGAGCCTAGATCTGTTGGGGTCACCACCTCTTTGTGAAGGGCTTTATCATCTGAGGGACCCAGAAAGATCAATTTTAAATGTACTATTCCACTTAATGAGAAGCCACTGGTGCCCTATCCAGCTTACAAAACTAAAATTATAATATACTGTCCTAGATAGTGATTGACTGACCTTCGACCTCGTGATACCCCTTCTCTCTATAGACTGCCCTCTCTAACCCCCGAGTTTGACTAAAATGGGACAGGGGCTATAGGTGTTGCCTTTGACTTGAGTGGTGTTGAAGGGGGTCTTAGTTCCAGGATGCCAGATTTAGGAGTCATTGAATTCCCATAGACTGGAAACCTGCTGCTTTATCAATTGTGCCATATAGAAGCTACACTCAAAGCTCCCTTTGCCCACATATCTAGCAAGGTGTTTATACTGCCAATATATTTGCCAAGGTCCTATTGTCCGATTTCATGCTTAAATTTCACTAATTAATCAACAGGTACCTGAATGTGTGAGCTATAAGGCCTATGGCTAAAACCTGAAGCCATTTGGCTGGGGTTCTGCCCAGAAAGTAGGACGTATAGAATCCAATATAGCAAATCTATTTCATTTAGGAATGTCAACCCCTTCTCTTGCAAGTCTGCTGGAGATGCCAAAGGGAACTTACTTTTTGGAGCCAGGTATGTTTAAATGTCCTACCTTAGCCACTTAGGGAGGTCTCCATGCAGATTGATTCTATTGGCTCTGCAAAATCAAGTCCTGGAAGAACAACCTTCCCCAAGTCTATATACCTTCAATGCTGAGAAACCACACCCCACATCCCCTTCTACTCAATCCTGAAACTGCTCTCCTGACTTCTCAAGTTGATATTTGAACTTTCTTTTAGAACCTTCCTAATTCTTTGGTCATAAGGACCCTGTCTTGCTCTATCTATGCCTCAGTGGAAGAAATTACCTTCTAGGGAGCAATAAGAAAATAAAAATTAGAATTTCTAACCACTGGTTCCCAAGGTTCCCTCTTACTCCTGTTCTCAATTTCATGTCTTGTGGCTGGTTCTGAGCAATGTAGTGAAACCTCTGGGTTGGTAATACTTCCAAAGCTTCTCAGTTTCTGCTTGTGGCTTCTGTCCCATCAGCACTGACCTTTTTATACTGTGCTGTCACTTCATTCATTCATTGCTTTCATTTCAGAGTTCTTAAGAATTGAGAGCATGTCTTTATTTGCTGAATGTGCTGGGCTAATTGGCTCTTAGTTTGGGTAGTCCAACTTCTACAGGCTGGTTGACAAAAACAAAGGAATTTAGACCTGGTGCTCTCTCGACCCTCCCTGGTAGGCTCTTCTAATACCCACTGATCAGTAGGAATCTGCAATCTGTTCCACTGAGAACTCTCTCCACACAATTCAATCCACTAAACATTGTGACTATTCACTATGTGTTAGGCACTGTGCTAAGCATGGGGGATAGGAATGCCCTTCACCAGGAAGCCATAATAATATGTCAAAATTTCCACATGACCATGAGCCACCAGGAAGCTGCATGAAGGGAGTGTTAGCTTTAGCTTCCCAGGCCAATTAAGTTTCAGGGAGAGCTTTTGTTATTTGTAAGTATTGCTCCTTCTAGCTTTGTTGTCTTTCAGGGAAAAATAAAACTAGTGTAATCTTCATGATGGGGAACTCTGGTAGATAGTGGTCCTAATTACATATATTTGTGTCATAGCTTGTTTAAATAGGTTGGCTAGATTTGGAGGTCCTGTTGAGGCCAAAGGAGGGGGGGGGTTAGAAACGCTAAAGGTATTAGTGACAGGAGAGATAGTATATCAGTTTCTTATCATTAAAACAGGAGATTCCCCTTCTGATCAATGTGTCCTATACATTTAAGTTACCTTAATATAAGCAGTTTATTATTATTTTTACTATTATACAGGTAACTCTGATGTAGTGCATAGAGGGTGGCCCATGAAATCCTGCTCCTGACATGTACTAGTTACCTGACCCTGAATAACTCACTTAAATCTCTTGATATCCTGGGCAATTCTCTCAAACTCAGTTATAGATGAAGGGCCCATCTGAACTGATAGAAGTTTCTGTAACAAAAATTCATACTCATGCTGATGAAGTGATAGGGTCAGCCTTATTCCATACTGCCTGAAACACTCCATTACATCTCCATGTTGTACATTTCTAGAGCAAGAACTGATTCATCCTGATTCCCTTCTCCTCCCAATGATTCAGAAATAGACATGTGGCATGTGTCCAATGCATTAAACTAAGCATGAGTTGTACAGGAGAATCAAGGATGGTTTTCCAGAATTGCCTAGAGATATACATGGGAAAGGGAGATAAAAGTAAATAATAAAAGGTTTATAGCTAAGAAAGAATGTGATCAACCTGATCCGGGGTAAGGGAAGTTATGCTCAAAAATATAGTTATCTTTTGTTTTTAATATCACCTTCATTTTCAAATTGTCTTTCCTCCCTTCCCCCTCCAAACCCTTTCTCTAGGTTGATTCTTTGAAAAAGCAGTTTAGGCGGAAAAAAACACTATCAGCCCAGTCTGACAGCATACTGTATCTCTTTGGGAGGGGAGAGAGGATAACTCCTTTCAAGGGTCAAGCCTTGATTATAATTACTGTAATTACATTGCATTTGGTGTTATTGTGGTCATCTACATAGCTTTTTCCTGGAGCTATTTCTTCTCTTTGAATGCTATTACCTTTCTACAGTTCTGTTCTTATTTGTTTCTTATCATCCAGTGACATTCCATTCTACTTTTTTATCACAGTCTAGCCATATATCACTAATGGGCATCTTGCTTTGTTTCTAGTTCTTTGCTCCTGCAGAAAAAAGGACAGAGAGATTTTCAAAAGAAATTTTGTGCTGAGCACTAGAATCCTCAATCCTCCTTTATTAAAGAAGATGGGGGGTGTTTAACCTGAAGAAGGGGCACTTAAGAAGTGGTTGGATGCAAGTTAATTAAGAAGTTAGAATGCCTTGGATACCAATATGTTGTGCAAGAAAACTCAAAGATCATGAAATGTGGAGTCAAGTCTGACCTCTAGAACTAACTTAGCTGTGCTACTGAGAGAAAATCAGATCCTTTTGGGGTGTGAGTCTTCCTTTACAAAATGAGAGGTTTGGACTAGATCTCAGAGTTCCCTTCCAGCTCCAACAAATAAAGTCAATACATTATAAGTGAAGTGCTAGAGAGCAAAGCTGTGAGCAGAAAGGAAATGCAAATGAAAAGATCCTCTATCTGTTTTGAACTTCTTAATGTACATGTGATTATGTATAACTTATATTTATGTCTTACTCTCCATTATCCTATAAATATCTTGAGGGATAAGATTATGAACTCTAGCTGGGCAGAAAAGATGCGGAAACACTTGGATTGTTCTTTGACCATTTGTACTTGAGTGACATATATTGTGACTTTTCAAAACAGGCTTCACTGTTGCACTGTGAGAAAAGTTTGACATACAACTGAAAAATTTTATTGTTAAAAAAACAGACACAGGGACCTTAAGCTTTTATAAATGCTCACTGGATTTCTTCCTGCATTTTTTAAACTCCCCAAGTACCTGCCCAGAAGAGATTTTGCGCATGGTAAATGTTTGCTAAATGGAACTGAACAAAACCTAGATTCTGATTCTGGCTCTGTTATTAACTTTTTGTAATGCTCTTAGGAAATCAAACTTTTGGTTTCAATCTGTCTATCGGTAGAATAGAGGTTAAGTCCAAATGGTTCTACTTGCCCTGCAGGAATACTGTAAAAATAAAAATGACATCAATGTGAATGAATGAAAAAACATTTATTAAGTGCTTACTAAGCACTGTGCTAAGGACTGGGGATACAGAGACATGTAAAATCCTACAATCCATACCCCTCTTCCCTCAAGGAGCTTACATTCTAATGGGGAAAACAGCACATGTAGAGGAGAAGTAGGTATGTAGGGGCACTTTGGTCAAGCAAGTTGACAGGACATTGAGAGCAATCTACCCCATTTAAGAAAAATGGCAGAAATGACTTGCTCATTGTTCATGTTTCCATATCTGTGAGCTAGGTTGTGGAAGACATAGCAGGAGAATAGGCAGTAAAGAATGGTTGTGTTTTATTGAAAGTGTGCACTGTGGCACAAGTGAATGTAATAGACTTCTCTACTATCAGCAATGACCCAGGACAATCCAGAGGCACTTATGAAAAAAGAATGCTATCCACATCCAGAGAAAGAACTGTGGGAACAGAAATGCAAAAGAAAAATATGTGATTGACCATATAGTATGATAGGGATATGATAAGGATTTTGATGTTAAAGAATCACTCAACTGCAAATATGAATAACATGAAACTAGGTTTTGAACAACGATACATGGATAACCCAGTGAAACTGCTTGTCAGCTTCAGGAGAGGGGGAAAAGAGGGGAGAGGAAAATCATGAATCATGTAACTATAGAAAAATACTCTAAATAAAAAAAGAAAAAAAAAAAAGAAAGTGACAAAGTGGTAATAATTATCAATCACTTTGTAGCAAAGTCACAGAAGTCTCTGGTATAGGTATTGAGTATGAGAAATAAAGAGGCTGGGAAGGGAGTGGCTACAGAGTTAGGAGAGCATGAATATACTTAGAAAATTACAATATCAAAATACTATATATCGGTGCATAAGAATTTTGTGAACTGATCAGGAAAATAAGGTGTTTAAAAAGACACCAAATCAAAAAGCCATCACAGTATCACTCACATTTTATAAGCATTTTAAAATTTGAAAAGAACTTTCCTGTAGGGTATGTAGTATTAGTACTATTATTTTTAGAAAACAAACTTTTATTGGTCTTTTGGCTTTATATCACCTATATTTCCTAATCTCTCTTCCAGAGACCTGGTCCTTCTTTAAAAAAAAAAAAGTTTTAAGAGAAGAAAAAACAGTTCAGCAAAACTAGCCAATATATCATAAATCTGACATCCTTGCAATATTTAACATCTATTGTTTCTGCAACTACAAAAAAGTGAGAAGTGCCTTCTCATGTCTATTCCTTTGGGCCAGCCCAAGCTTGCTCATTATAATTTGATAGTATCTGGTTGCAACTGTTCAGTTGTTGCATTCACTTTTGTAGTAATTGAGTATGTAGTTTCCCTGGTTCTGACTATTTCACGCTATCAGTTCTATAAATCTTCCCATCCTTCTCAGTAGATATCATATCCACTATTTTTTACAACACAGTAATATTTCATTACATTCATATACAGCATCTTATTGGGGACATTACCTAATCAGTACACAACTATTTTTTCACTATTGATTTCTACAAAAGAGATGCTATAATTCATTTTGGTGTACAAGGGTCCTTGTCAATGACCTCCTTAGAGATATCTTGTCTAGCAGTAGTATCTCTAGGTCAAGGAAGATGTATACTTTATTTGCATAATTCCATATTGCTATCCAGAACAATCTGATCAACTCAGGGCTCCAATAAATAACTACATTAGTATTTGTCTTTCCCGAATGCTTCTCACAGTGGTTATTCCTATTTTTGCCAATTTTGGGGGTAGAAAGTAAAAACTCAGTCATTTTGGTTTATATTTTATTACTAGTGATTTGTAGTACTCTTATGTTGTTAAAAGTTTGCAATTGTTTTGAAAACTTCCTAGCATTTGAATATTTATCCATTAGGGAATTACTTTCTGCCTAATTTGTTATTTATTAATCTTCAATCTGACTTTATCAACAGTTTAAATATTTTTCTGTCAACTGCTTGTTTGTTTATGAAAGTTACTTATCTTTTGTAATTGCTTCAATACCTTGTTTGGTTAACAATCTAGCCCTTGGGGGCTGCTAGGTGGTTCAGTGAACTGAGAGTCAGGCCTAAAGGCAGGAGGTCCTATGTTCAAACACTACCTAGCTGTGTGACCCTGGGCAAGTCACTTGACTCCCCATTGCCTAGCCCTTACTGCTCTTATGCCTTGAAACCAGTACAAGTATTAATTCTAAGGTGGAAGGTATGGATTTTTAAAAAAAAGAATTCAGCCATATGTGCAAGGGTGAAAAGTATCTGTTTTGTTTCTCTTAATTTTAAAAAATATTATGATCTGTAATATTCAGGTTGTATCTATTTTGAATTTACTATGACATATGATATAAGATGTTGATAAAACTATTAATATGGTCTTAATTTGGTCTTAATTTATGTCAGGATGCTTTCTATTTTATCCTTTAATTCTTAATAGAGAAGTCTTTCCTATGTAACTTATGAAAGCAAGTATTACCGGATTAGTCTGAATATAGTACGATCTCAAGTATTTTGAAGGGTAACTCAGAAAGAGGAAAAACCCATTTTATTTTCTCCTTTTAAATTACAACTTTCTCTTAACTTGGGAATAATGTAGGCACTTTATATTTGAAGTTTTTTCAAGGTCTTGAAAACAAGTTAAAAAAGTTTTAATGCCAACACTTTTATTAAATATGTATTACTTTGATAGATACTCGTGAGAAACTACCTTCCAATATTTAATCCCATTCTCCTTCCTCTTCTATTTCCTCATCTCCTGGAGCAGAAACATCAAGTCATCACTGTCACCCTCTTCTTCCCACAAAATACCATCTTCACTACCTTTCATACTATTTGACAACATTTTTAAAATCCAAACACAATGGACTTGGTGGAGATTTTGTCCCAAGCGGTTTTGATCCAGTTCCCTAATACAGTGACTGATGGCAGAGTAAATTCATGGTTTCCAGCCAACATCCACTCGTATTATTTCCTCAAATGATCTTTGAATAGCTTATTAATTACTACATCTAACACTTGTAATTGCAACATCATTCCTCCCAGAATAACATTATGTCCCTGTGCATTTCAGCAATTCTCTTCACATTTTTCAGTCAGGTGACCCTTGAACTAATTTCTGACACAGTAAGGCACCCAGAGGCCTAACCCAGACCACATTCAACTAATCTAATACAAGTTTTCCCATTCATCCACCCCTTGTCCTACACAGGAAAGGTCACTCCTAATGGTAACTTCTCCTTAGGTAATGTTTTATGCCTTAAAATTACGTAAGTAGTCAGTTTTCACCCATTAACTGTGACTGCAAGCATCATGGTCTTTCTAGTGTTCTCATTTCCAGTAGTTTTAATCAATATTGATTTGGCACTTTTAGTATTAGCAGTGACATTTGATGGACTATCAAAACAAACAGGCATTTGGAAAGCATTTTTCATTTGCCCCAGGAGATAGCCATGCTTCTTATGTATGCTGAAGTGCACAATACCTAACTTATGGTTTCAAAGCTGGAAGTACTTGAATATAGGGCAAATGCAACTTTCAAGGGTACTTATTGGGGAAAAAAAGTTGTACTATATTCAGATTAATATGGTATTATCATCTTTTTACAAATTAGGAAACTGAGATTCTAAGGAGTTAAATGGTTACATAGTTTAAAAGTGTCTCAAAGAGGATTCAGACCTGAATCTCCTCACTTAATGCCCAACACTTGGAGAATTTCAGAGTTTGGAGGTGTCCCAGAGATTATCTATTCCAGTTATGCCTAATCCCTAAAGTTTTTTTTTAATCAATAAATAGCCTTTTCATTATGTTATACTCACAGTAACTCTGATAAGTTTATTAGAAGATAGTATTATCTGGAGAAGTATTCTGAAATGTTCATGGAAAATTGAGATTTGTTACAAGGTGTCCGCCTTTAAGGCTTTGGCAAATTTATAGGTGGTAAAGGATACACTGCAGAGTTAAAGAATCCCATTCAAGAAAAGTGGATAAATTTCTAAAAGCCCTCTAGTTAAGAATGTGAGGCCTTAAGTAGTTTATTTACAAATTTTTAAAAAAGGGGGCTAGATAGGCAGTGGAGGCAATGAACTCATCTCCAAAGTATAGTTTATCCCAGTACCTTTTCTCAAACCACTCATTAAAAGCAGACAGATAACCTTAGAATAAGAAACAAAACAAAATTGGGGAAATCTGAACTCAAAGCTATTTGGAGACTATTTAGGCTATAGTCTGATTATGATCTAGCAGGTTGAGATGAAGATTTAAGAAATGTATTAGATGATTACTATAAGTTAGGATGAAGACCTGTTCGAAGGTTAAAAATCTTTCAGTCTTCTGTCTGAGACATGGCATGCCTCAGATGGCAAGTCCAGGCCACAAGTGAAACTGGGAAGGCTTCAGCCAATTCTAGGCTTAAGGTTTTTGCTCTTTCTAAAAAAGCAGAACAGCTCCTGAGCACCAAGGATTTCTGGCAAGCTTGAAGTTGATGATACTTGAGATTAAATCTGCCCTTCAAGAAGCAAACCTACTCTACTATAGGAAGACTAATACCCAGCAGTGAACTTCATGAGGACTTTCTTAAGAGAGAAAAAGTCATGAAGGCCCCAGAGTTACTAGGAGAGGTGAGAGCGCTACTTGCAGGAATGCCTTAGCTATCCTTTTAAGTTTATGCCCTTTCTCTCCCCAGACACATGTGCAGTACAGATCACAGAAGGATGTTTTTGTATCTACTGTTCTTGCTATACCATTTGAATTCATGCTTCTGGCTAATTTTTTTTAAAAAGCCCTTACCTTCTGTCTTAGAATCAATACAAAGTATTGGTTCCAAGGCATAAAAGCAGTAATGGCAAGACAATTAGGATTAAATGGCTTGCCCACTGTCACACAGCTAGGAAGTGTCTGAATCTCAAACTTCCCAATTCCAGGTCTGGTTCTCTATCCACTGAACAACCTAGCTGCCCCCATAAGTGAATGCTAATGGGAAGCACAACAGTGAGTGTTTATGAGCACCCACAGGGTTACTCCTAGAACCTTTAGAATAGTTACTCTTCTGGGGACCTAACCCATAAAAGATCCCATATCCTGGAAGGATATCCCAGAAGGGGTATTATAGCACAATGATTCTTAAAAGAAAAATATTTCATCATATTTAGAAAAAACTAAGAATGTAACTTGATTAGTGGTTCTCAAACATATTTTTTTATTCATAGTATTTATTCTCTGCTATGAGGTTTCTTGAACACTACAGGAACGCTGGGAGATACGGTCCTCCAATTGCAAGAGTATGTTTCATACATTCTTGGCATATCTAGCAAGAATTTAATGTGTCTAAGCATATCCTCTGAGAACGACTGAACAACTAATATTTCAAAACTGTTTATAAAAATTAGCTTCTTTATATGTATACCTTATATCATATTATACATGTAGCCACTACAAAAAAGAGGCTAGGCAGATCTTGGCAGATGGACACAAAATTACCAGTATTAGGCATAGAATCCAGAGAATCAGGGTTCAAATTTGACCTCCGACATTTACTAGTGGTATGATCTTGGACAAATCACTTAACTCCAATTGCCTAGCCCCTACTGCAATAGAGACAGTAAGAGTTATTTAAAAAATTACACTACTTTTCCACCTACAAAGATGAAGTGGTATTGGTTATCTTTTTATTACCTGATAATTTTATGAGGTTAACAGTGGAGCAAAGACTGAGCAAATTCAAACATTACTAAAGGTGGAAAAAAAGAATATAATCCTAGGATGTTTCTAAAAAATTAAAACAAAAAAACCCAAACCTCAAATAAATGAAAATTCATGGCTGCTTGATAAAACCTGTTTTCAAGATCTTCCCAAATAATGACAAGACTATACCTTTTGGAAACACAAGTAGTTTGCCTGGTGGGCTAATCAGCTAGAGAGTATCTTATGTGAAATTTCTCAGTAACATAACCAAATGCAAAAAAAAAAATTCTGATGCTGACATTACACAAAATACCTTTAAAGCAAAATAAAAAATAGCCTGTCTCATATCTTTGCCTGAGAAAAGGTCTTTATGAAGGAAATTTAGGGGTACAGTTTGAGAATCATGGTTCTTTCATTAAGAAATGGTGCAGAAAATATCTCCTAACAACTATGTCACTCAGTTTATTTTTAATTCAACTAACACCGCTATAAAGCTCTAAATTTTGGGGGGGGGGTTGATTTCTGTGTGTTAACACTGACAAGCTGGATTTAACTTGTCTGGGGTAAATCACATTGTATGGAAAAAGGATGTCCTATCTAAATTTTTTAAAAATATTATATAGGTAAAATCTGATTTTGATAATTAGAATCAGCCTGTCATAGAAATCAAGTATAAATATCAGGAAAGACAATCAAAAGATAGAGATGTTACAGGGAGATTTAAGAGGTAAAGAGTCTATACTATATATATATATATACATACATACACACACAATATATATATATATATATATATATTATACTACACTGTAAAGTCTTGAAGGGTTATCATGGAAAAAGAGATCTTGTTACCAGCTCCAGAAAGGGAATTAATTTGGTGGATTCAGAAGGGGAACAGTCTCTTTGTTTTTATTTTGTTGGTGTATTAATGAGTTAGTTTTCTTTTGCTTTTCTTTTGACCTTGTATCAGTTGATGTTGTTCTCCCTTTCTCCTTCTGAGTCAACTGTCCAAATTCAGCTGCAATACACTAGGGCTGGCAGTCAGTTCAAATCCTCCTGTGAATTAATTTCCCTTTCATCAGGTCTCTTTTTTGGAAATTAGCTCAGCAGCTATCACAGACACAGATCTCTTGTGGCTCCTCTTTTGGACACTTGGCCCCCAACATTCAAAAGGCCATTGTCTCTAGGTTATGTAGCTTTATACTCATTTTTCTCCCACCATAATGAAACATAACCTTTTAAGAGGCCTATATTTTTCTTCCAGCTATCTCTTCATTCTCTCTAGGTACAATCTTTCTTGGCTTTGCATCAGTTGTTATTCAAAAACACTTCTTACTATCCTCTGACTATACCATGAAAGGCTTAAAAATAGAAAGGAATGAATGTTACAGGATGGAGAAGGTTGGGAAGTACTGGCCTGGAATTGCTTTCAGAAGATACTCATTACTCCAATGGGGCCAAATATTATATATCAGAGAGTGCAAAATATTACAATATATCATCAGATCTGTGATACATAGGCATGAAAATCTTTCCAACAAATCCAATGCCTTGCCATATCCACTACGTAATGCCCTTCACCTAGAAGTATCATATATAGTGGATTGGTGAAGTAATACTGGGAGGTATAGCCCAAACATAACATACTCTTGAAAGGCTGCTGGACAGGGAGAGCAACAGGGTTTCTTCTAAGTCTTGACTACAAAGACCCACTTGCCTTGCTTAAGAAAAAAAACCAAACCAAACCAAACCCAAAGTCTCTTCCTCTGCCCTTGCATCAGTCTAAAAAATAAACAAAGGGTTTCCTTCACTCAGTCAAGAGCATTCTTTCAAGAGCTAGTAGCTCTTTACCTTTCTGATCACATACTTTACTACCTTTCCAGTGGACACATTCCATTACTACTCAGTAAAGGAGAACACTGGTAATAAATGAAACTTAGCTTTATATCCCTTTGCCTCTTAAAATATATTTCTAAGTTTACTTAAGATAATTTTATCTACCTTAAACAAAAAAGCCTGCTAATAGCAAGTTATAAAGATTTTACAGAAAAAAGATTCATTTGGAACACTTTGGTAAATTTCAAGTTTATTTTTTCTCCTTAGCTTTAGTGTTGAGCACAAAGCATTTTGAAGTAGTTATTGTGAAACAAGTTCTGTTGCCATTGAAATGCATTTTGCTTCCTTCAGACATTCCAGCAGCTAACAGTTCCCATGTTTCATCTGCAGATCATCAGTTCTCACCCATCAAAAGGAACACAAAATAAAAAATGATAAGGATATAAAGTATGTACAAATCAGTTACACCAAAAGTGACAAATGTATACAGTAGGTGAAGGTGAAAGGGACTGAAATGTAACATTAATCATCTGTCAACTGTTTGAAATAATCAAGGTAGCTTAGACTGAGCTTTCCTGAATGTTATGATTAAAAATAGCCTAAAAATGGCCAGAAATTTGAAGAAGAACCAGAGCTATTGTGCCATGCAAAGACTGATAAAATGTGACTTTATCCCATGGGAATTTCGAGACATTTTCCCATTTAACAACTACTAATAGGGGTAACCTAGGGAACTTGTAACTTGTAGCTTGAGTGCTTGGAGATATGAAATGAAAGTGGAAAAGTTCTGCAGTGTTGAAAAGCAGGTGATGGGAAACCATTCCTATTACAAGAGATAGATCTTTAAGTTACAGGGCAAAAGAAACACTGTCCTATATCTGCTAGTAAGTATTCTAGTATTTTTAATGAAGAATCCATGCCTTTCTTAGAATACAACTCTATGCTTCTTAGGTGGGCCTCACATACCAAAATCATAATTGATATGGCAGATCTTAACAAATAATAAAGAGGTATCTGGAACCCAATAGTTATAAATCATTGAGGGGTCAAGACACAGACAGGTCATCTATTATCAAATTAGTGTTTTTAATTTCCAAAAAGCCCCCACGAACTAGCAGTAATATGAAATCAGAAATGGATATAGTAATATTGTACCCTTTCAGGTCTGCCATGAAAATAGAGGGTTCAGAAGGACTTTGTAAGGTTTAAGGGATGCCACTGCTTTTGGGCAGGCCCACATCTAATCCATGCTCTAGTAAAGAACTACAGATCAGTCACATGGTTAAGAAAGGAAAAGTATGTCTGTGATGTCTTTGGCAAGTGAAATGTTCTCTTTATGGAAGCAGAATAGTTATCACCATCATCATCTATGATAGTCAACAGAAGAAACAGAAGTAGGGTAATTTTCTGAAGCCCTCCTTGACCTAGTTCTATCACATATATATATGTAAGTGAGAGTTTCATTTTGGATAGCTGTGAGAAACATATGCTGTAAAGACACTCCTCAGATGGCTAAATAACCTTCCTATTTCCCTGTAGGAACGTGAAGAAAACATGTTAATTTTAGCAACTAGCAAGAAATATGCAACTTGTTTAAGTTTTCTGGTCTTCTTCAACCTAACTTGTATCCTCAATACTGATGACACCCTCATCCAAAAAGGATGGTTCCAAGAGAGACTGTGTGGATATGAAACCCCAACCACCCAAATCATTATGACTGGGAGAAATTATTACCAATACAAGAGCATTGCAAACAATGGAACTAATAAGAGATTGGAATCGCCTAAGTAACTTAATAAAACTCAAGCCATGTGCACTTAAAGACCCTGATCTTCATCTGCTCTAAGGAGCCATAAAGCCATGTTTATGTTGGACAACAAAGACACAAGCCACAGAATCTAAGGGAATGGAATAGCCAGTGGAATTCTGTATCTCCTCCACATAAACCTATATCTGCACTGTAACCAGCTTCCTGATATTTCCTGGTAATATAAATGAGACCCAGAAAATTTTGGGGGGCTGCAATAACCTCTATCTGTCCCTGCAAAGTGGCTCTTTTTTTTAATATGCAAGAACACAGAACTAAATGCCCTGAGAGCTGCCTGAATGTTCTTGGGCACACTCACCAACCTTGAGATGTCCAAGAATCAGAAATGTATTAAAAGGCATACCTACTCTTTCCAATCTGGTTCTTCCCATTTCCCCTGCCATTTTAAAAATGGGCCACAAACCACATACAGCTTGAAAGCTGATAGTCTTCAAAGCCTGTTAGACCTTTTCTCCTCTTCACACTCTTTAAGTGGATACATTTCTCCCAAACTACACGGGTCCTTCCTGGCACATCAGAGGCTCACAGAAGTGCCTACAGAATGTACCTATCCTGAAGCCCACCTACCTGTGGTAAGTGGGAAGCCCAAGTCCACCTATGACTCTGGTCTCCTGACCAGCAGTGACCACTCTTGGGGTCCCTTCTGCTGGGCTAGCTCACCTGCCAAGCTCTGGATACTGAACAGAAGTAGATGAGCCTGCATGTGATACAGCACCTATGATGGAAACCCAAGGCATCATCTGTTCTTCAGAAGCCTAGCTGAGCATTCGTGGCTTGTGAATTCCTCAATGCAGCTGCTGCTGTTAGCTTGAAAGTGCCCTTCAGGCAAACTGCTGGGAATGGGGCGAGATTCTGGGGGGCTGCTGTGAGTCCTAGGGCTGGGCTTTCTGCTTGAACACCATGGCTTTGGGACAGGAGGCAGTAGCTTATTAGGTTGATCCAAGAGAGCTTGACAAGATGTGTCTGAAAGAGGAAATGTACGGCGCTCCCAGGGCTGGATTATCTATTAGATAGGAAGATAAAAAGCATTAAAGACATAAGCTCCAACTACGTTAAAAGAAAAAAAACCAATCCTCAACTTCTAGTCAAGAACCCACAGTAAAATAGTCAAGTTATATAGTTTATAAAGAAATTAACCAACCATTTAAAAAAGAACAGGCAATTAAAAAAACCACTTCACAAATTTAACAAATAAAAAATATTCTATAGTAAAATGCTGTGGACAGTCAGAGAAAAAGGAGAGAAATTCAGAATGAGGAATGAGAGGAATACAGAAGCACATAAAAGAGACAGTTAAGATAAAAAAAAAAAAAAAGGGAGTAGGGTGAAACACAAAATAGAACTAGAGGAAAAACAATTGAAACCAGAGAAAGCCTTTCAACATCTTTGCCCTGAAATCTTTATATTGCCAAAAGACTTCTAAAGGTACTATACTCTGTAGCTTTGGATACGGATGGAAACAATCAAATACTTTTTTAGTTATTTGTCTGGAGGGATACATAAAATTTAGGTGGGTAAGAGATTTAAGTTCATTCTATGCAATGAAGACAACTATGAAATAAATCACAGCAATACGAAATAAGCATGGCACAATAGAAATTATTGCATCAAGTTTAAAATGACTAAGCCTTTGCCCTCAAAGAGTCCTCAGAGAGTTTATTCTACACTATGGAAATTAAGCTTCTAGGCATCTAGTAGCAGTATATACTTTAAATTGGCTATGGCTTTGCCATCTTTTACACTCTGCAGAGTTCATCCTTAAACTTTTTGGATTTGGCTCTAGAAAAAGTAAAATGGGGGTCAAGCCAACTACTTAGAATGGAAGATCCTAAACACATTTTTGCTGCAGTATTTACAATTATATAAATATACAATTATATATATATATTTACAATTATATACAATTACATATATGCAATTATATTGCACTTATAAAAGCAATAAAAGATAGTTTCCTCATGAGGTAATAATGACCATAAGCAGAAGATACTTGAGGTTGTTAAGGTGCCCTCTAATTTACTTTTCTACTAGGTTTTTCCTTTTCGAAATACTGCAACTTCAGAGAAGAAATGAAAATACTCACCTGTGCTGCATCATCAACAATATCAGTAGTAGAAGAACAGGTGTCTTCACTGCAAGAGGATGGCACTCGAGTCCTGTCTTTGATGGAAAGAGACTGCAACAAGCTGCAAGGTTCAGGGCTAGAGTTTCCAGTAGAAGAGTGGGCCAGATCATTAAAATTATGATATGCTGTATCTGGAGATACTGGCTGGGATATTCCTAGGCTTGAAGCAGGAACAGGCTGAGTTCCTCGGCCATCACCTTTATTGGAAGACCTGCTATAAATTATAATGTGGGAATCATCATCAAGTTATTCCTTTTTTTTTTCAACCCTTACCTTCTGTCTCAGAATCAATACTGGATATTGATTCGAAGGCAGAAGAGTGGTAAGGGCTAGGCAATGGGGATTAAGTGACTTTCCCAAGATCATAAAGCTAGGAAGTGTCTGAGGCCAGATTTGAACCCAAGACCTCCCATCTGTGGGGCTTGCTCTCACTCTACTGAGCCACCCAGCTGCCCCCCATCAAGTTATTCCTAACAGATTCCCAAAATTATTTGCTCAGGTAACTCAACTTTATTATCAACATAAGAAAAAACCCTCATATAAATTGAAAATCCAGTTAGATTTAGAATTATGGAAAATAACTTACATGTCATTTAATCAAACACCTTAATATTTATTTTTTGTTATTTTAATTAGCTTTTATTTACATAGGTATATCTGGTAGCTTTAGGCCCCTTTAGGCTACATGTTTTTACTAAAGTAATATATTGCAGAAGTTTGAGATTTTAATTTTAATGATGCAGAAACTGAAGACCAGAGAAATTAAGTGACTGTTATAACTAGTTAGTAACAGAATCAAAAGTAGAACTCAGATCTACTAACTCCTAGGATCTCATTTTTCCCCACTAAAACATACCTGTTCCCTCGCCTATGGGAAATAGCAGCTGCTGTCCAGGAATCCCAGCGGGCCCTCTCAAGTTCCTCATACTTAGTGTGACGATTCCGATAAGCATCATCAGATGTGTCTTCTAACTAAGAATAAGGAAAAAAATCAGATCTATTTATATTGATAACATATAGAATGTCAAAATTATCTGAATCATAGAGATATAATCTTACATCAGGAAAACTAACATACACTAGTGAGCAGAGTGCTATCAGCCACAGTATATATTCAAACATCTGTGGACAGGTCAGTGATAATTCAAGAAACGCAGATACTACAGAGTCCTATCAGCCCAAAGGAGCTGAACAATTGTCAGATGACATATGTACCAGTGAGCAACTATGAAAGAGGAGTAAACACTTCAGAACAGTGGCAGGTAGACAAAGACTGCTTCTGTTCATGTCATTCCTTTAATATATGGCTCAGGAGCATCATAAAATGCCACAATATGTTCCTATTGGACATTAAACTGTTACTTATGATATCCTACTTAAGTCCTTTCCTCACTATGTTGCAGAGGTGACCCTGGATCCTTTAAAAAATTTTTTTACATTAGGTAAAATAAAACATTGCTATGTAAAACTAACAATGAAAACAGCAGCAATATGGCTTTGAGAAGGGATCTGATACATGCCTGTTGCCTCAGAACCAGACTCATTTAAAAAGGCTCATCAAAACAATGGCCGAGGACAGGAATTTTTTGGCTACAGCAACTTCAGAGGCCTAAACTGCAAAGGGGTTGTTATATTTATTAGCAGAAGGGAGGGGTTACCGACACCAATGAGTTTATTAGATTCTTAAATTATTAATTTATAAGCAAAGGCAGACATATTAATTTCTCCAATTAAGAGATTATGTGGTACTACAGCTAAGGAAGGAATAAAGTTTTAGGAAGGGAATAGGAAAATCTGACCATTAGTATGAAAAAGTATACTGCTATTTTAAATTCAGACATCTCTAATACACTTTCTTTGACTTTGTTTTGATAGTTCACAAGAGTCCCACATAAAGGTCTGGTTCATATTAAAGCTCCTGGTTTTATCATTGTTAGTGATTAGAGACATAAAATTTCCATTACATTTTAAACAGTTTACGTTAACGTACAAGATTGTAGGGTTTTATATAGATTAAGATTAGGTGCTCTTGTACTGCAAGATCAACAAAATACTTTCTTTAACATTTTATAGAGAACACAGGCGCAACCTCAGAGAGTCAAGGAAAATGAAAGCAAGCAATAAGCTAAAAGGACTATTTCTCTGATCAATTGCCAAATGCTTTCTTATGTTCTCATGAGAACACAATTCTGAAAATGTTTCTCTTATTTGCCAACACAGATCTACTGTAGGAGCACTTAGGTGAGTTTTAGTATGCTAAGAAATTGACATTGGCCAGAAAGGTGAAGAGGGTACATGCAGTTAATAATTAGGAAATAGGGTGGCACAGGGGAGTTGGGAAGACTTGAGTTCAAATTCAGTCTTGGATATGTACTATGTGACCTTGGGGAAGTAACTTAACTTTTACATCAATTTCCTCAATTGTAAAATGGGGATAATAACAGCACTTTTCTCCCAGGGTTGTTGTGAGGGCCCAAGGAGAAAATATTCATAAAGCACTGGTACAAAATAAGCAATAAATGTTATTTCCTTTCTACCTATTAATACAACAATTCAGCTGCAAGGCCCCTTCTGTATTTCAAACCCATATAACAATGTATGTACTGAAAAATGTCAGTACACAATTAAGAAACAAATTAGTGTCTGTGAGCAATCTTTGCCAATACACTATATTTATTTAAAGTATCCCCGAATTTAATAAAGAAATGAGCAGAGGTCAAGAATATAAAGATTTCTGTACTTGCTATTATTGTTTCCACCTTGCTACTATTATCCCACCTGAAGAAAGAACGGCATTAAAAAAAACTAAACAACCCACCAACCAACAAAACAAACACCCCCCCCCAAAACACTAAAAATAAAACAAATTACAAACAGAGCAGTCTTTGACCTTCATTTGTGTTCTAACTAC
The DNA here is from genome assembly GCF_016433145.1 of Gracilinanus agilis. Taxonomy (NCBI): domain Eukaryota; kingdom Metazoa; phylum Chordata; class Mammalia; order Didelphimorphia; family Didelphidae; genus Gracilinanus; species Gracilinanus agilis. Next base: position 98,102,378 of record NC_058130.1, read on the forward strand.
TTATTGAAATTTTAAAATATGTGACAGGGCTGACTGAACTGCTTTTGCTTGGCAAAGCTTGTTTCTCAGTGAAAATCTTAATGTAATTTTCTCTTTTAAATATATAAACTGACTTAGCTGAGGAAAGGCTTCCATCCAATTTTCATTCATTGGCTAAAAGTATCATTGATTTAGAGCTATCAGAGGTCCTTATTAGTCTCCTAATCCAAAGATCTAATTTTATAGATGTAGAAAATCAGAATCAGAAAGGTTAACAGCAACTCACCCAATGTCATTCAGATAGTAAGTACCAGATCTGGGTAGGAACTGAAACTCTCTGGTTCCACAATACATTTTTGTTAGGAAGAACTAGCAAGAAAAATCCTCTAAGCTAATTTTAAAAATTCTGTTATTCTTACCTCTGAATCCATCTGATTTAATATCTTTTGTTCTTTTGATTCTACTAAACGCCAGCTAAAGAAAAGAGAACATAAAATGAGTTAAGATAACAAATTAACATCGGCTTAGTGTCCTTACCACAACTATCTTTTCTCTTTCCCAGGAGGAATGAGATAAAAGGAAGTCTAAGTGAGGAATGAAAGGCCTTATGGAAAACTGTTAAATACTGGCTAGACCCATAGAGTCACTTAAACAATACATAGAATTCCTCAGGGCTACAGATTTCCCATGAATCCCCCAGCCATGATTTTCCCCAGTCAAGCCCTAAACCAAATTTGCCAGCAGCTGATTAAATTCAGTTCAGATAGTCTTAAACTACCTTTTAGCACAATAAGTTTCTCTAAGAAAAGGCTTATATAACCTTCATCAACAAGTTCACAGTCTGAGTTGATTAGAAATCAAATGTTTAAGTTTGTATGTCAGTGCTACAGTTATAATACAAAGTAACAAAATGATTTTCATTCCATTATGATTAGGAACAAGAATGATAAATATAATTAAAGATGAGAAGTCTTTGTAACTAGCTTTCAATTGTCTACTGATAGAATATTTTTAGTCATTTTTGAAGCTCCAATAAATACAAGTAGTAAAACCAACGGTTAAGGTGTTGACAAGGGGGAAAAAGTAAAAAAGAAGAAAATAAGGTGCTAAAAATAATTTTTAAAAATGGCCCAAAGGAGTAGTGATGAAATGGAGAAAACCAAGATAACGATAATCTATATTCTCCCATGATAATTCTGGGTCAGGTAGAAATGGTTTTAGTTAAGATGGTGGGTTTGTCATTTCAGTCATAAAGAAAGGCTCCAAATGACTTTAATCCCATTGTTGCACAATCTAGCTTAGCAATTTCTAAATTCCCACTGAATGACAGTGATACCAACACTACTCTCAGAAATGGTATCTTCTTTCCATTATCAAGCACATTTTTTTCTAAACTGTAAATCAACTGTTATACCTTGGAGTCAGAATCTCTTTGTACTGTAATTTCTCTACTCGAGTAGCAGTTGCCATGGACATAGGAATCACAATGTTATCGATATCATAGGAGTTTTCTGATCTCTTCTTCTTTGAAGTTTGCTTCAGTATGAACCAAAATAGCAGAAAAGTAAAAGTTATATATCATGACATTAGCACCAAATAAAGAAATTAGAAGCGAGAACCAGGAGAATGATTTAACATTTTTACCACTTGTGCTTTAAGCTGACCGTTTCAACTGTATAATAATAAAAGTGACAGCATAATACTCTGAATATTCTTAAACAGCTCAATGTGAGTAATAGATTCTCTAAACAAAACTGTTAACTATTAGGATTAAAATTCAAACCAATGCTGGAAAGAAATTCTAAGAGAACCACAGGGGAGCGTGGACAGAAGTCTGTGAGTAAACATCAGGCTGGTTTACCGTAATCTTCAGTTAAACTTCAAGAGAGCCTAAATCATAGTTTAGGAGTTCATGCATCTACCTTTACAGAACTGAAAAAAAGACTAGCTGCTTCTACTAGTGGCTAGATTAGTGAAATAGCTGGTTGTATAATAACTTATAGAGACCTCTGTTTATGCTTAAAATGTACTATTAGTCTAAAAAAAATTACTTGAATTGGTCAGTTACAAGATGACCTATAGACAGATATTGGTTGGCCCAGTTTTTTTTAAATTTGTAAATATTTATTATTTGGCCCAATCTTAAGATAGATTACTAAGTCCAGTAACTTTATAAAGACTCAAATATATATATATTTATAGAACTTTTTCATAGATTTCCATAATTTTTTATTGATTAAACTTTTGTTTTTGTATCATGCTCATTCCTTTAACCCCTGGGCCCTGCCTGTTCTACCCACTCCTCCATTAAAATTCTTCTACATAACAAAGAAAAACCTTAGTCAAAATAATCAATATACTAACCTCATCTGACAGTATATAATATTCTTCTCCCACATTGATGCACTATTTGCACTAAGGGGAGGAAGGTATGTTTCACTGTTCCTTCTCCAGGACTAAGATTGGTAATTAACAGTTACTTAGAATTCAGCTTGCTAGGGGGCAGCTAGGTGGCTCAGTGGATTGAGAACCAGGCCTAGAGACAGGAGGTCCTGGGTTCAAATCTGGCCTCAGACACTCCCAGCTGTGTGACCCTGGGCAAGTCACTTGACCCCCATTGCCTACCGTTACCATTCTTCTGCCTTGGAGCCAATACAGTATTGACTCCAAGATGGAAGGTAAGGGTTTAAAAAAAAATTCAGCTTTCTTTCTTTCTTTCAACCCCCCCCCCCCATTTAAATGACTACAGTCATTATGTATGTTCTCCTGGTTTTGCATTAGTTCATACCAAGTCTCCCCATGTTTTTCTCAATTGCATAATAATGTTCCACTATATTTGTAAGATATAAAGCCAAGATGAATAGTTAACATACTTTAAGACAAGATGTAAAGAGATTCTGACAGGCTAGAACAGTGGGCTGAATCTATTAAGATTAAATCTAATAAGGATAAATGTGAAGTTTTATAGGTGGATTTAAAAAAAAAAACACTTCCCAAGATGAGATGGGGAAGGCATGGGTAGACAATAGTTTGTATGGAAAAGATATAGGCATTTTGGTGGACTACAAAGCTCATTATCAAGTCAAATCAATATCAAATCAAAAATGTAGTAAAACAGCTTAAAGAAGCTAATGTAATCTTGTTCTAGATTAAGAAAAATAGCCCCTAATGATAAAGTGGGGGCAGTCGGCAGTCTCACTATTCACTGCCATGGGCAGACGTGGAGAATACTGTGCTCAGTTTTGACCACCTCAGGTCAACAAGGACACTGAGAAGCTAGAGGAATTCAACTAGAGCAGTGAAGAGCCTTGATTCCATGCCATATTAGGAACAAATGAAAGAAACAGAAATGTTAAACCTGAATAAGAAAACTTAAGGAGGCTTTGAAAACTGTGCTTGAGTATTTGAAGGACTGAAAAGTGGCAAAGAGATCAGACATTTCTATTTGGTACAAGAGAGCAGAATCAGGATATGTGGGAATTGTAGAGAGGCAAATGTAGTTTGGATTACAGGAAAACCTCTCCTAACAATTAAAACTATCCATAAGTGACAGATGCACTATCTCATGAGATACTGGATTTTCCCTTTATTGGAGGAGGCCTTCTTGCAGAGGCTAGATGAACTTTTATTTCCTATGTTGTGCTGAGAATTCGTTTTGGGGTACAGGATTGGAATGGGCAGCTTTTTAGGTCTCTTTCAACCCTGAAATGCTGTGATATATTACTATCTCTTTAGTCATTTCCCAATAAAAAGAACTTTTACTGTGTTTTCATTTCTATGTTACTATAAAAATTCTATTATTAACATTTTGGCAGATGTCAGGCCTTTTTGGATATGTTTTTGATCAACTTGGAATATAGGCCTAATATTAGGATCACTGGGCTAAAGGATACAAATAGCTTAGTGACTTGTCTTGCATAATTCCAAATGCAAGTTTTCCAAAATATTCACAAGTTACATTTCAACCAACACAAGTACCTAACTTCACAAAGGTCCAACATTCAGGTTTCTTTGGAGGTGGCTGGGGGCATGTCATCTTTGCCAATATGTTAGATGTGAACTAAAATTTTACTTTACTTTCCCTTTCTCATACTCTTGGTGATTTGTAACATTTTCTAAAAAATGTAATTACTAATAATTTGCAATGCTTCTTTTGAAAACTCTGTTTATATATAAATCTCCATTACACAACTGCTCATGTTAAAAGGCAAAATGGCATAATGGGGAAGAGTGTTAAACTTAAAGCCACCAGAGACAAGGACTGGGATACTGCCTGTGACCCTTACTAGCTGTTTGGCCATGGACAAAGCAATTAACCTCTCTGAGACTCAATTGTCTTTACTTTATAAGCAGGGGAATAATAATATATATGTGACAACTCACAGAATTGTTATGAGGATCAAATAAAATTAGACACGTATTTATTTTGCAAATATTAAAAGTAACATATAAATGTCAATTATGATTTGGGATACCAAGCCACAATGAATTAGCATGGTTAGCATGGACAGGACACATTTAGATGTTATTTCCAAACAGATCTGTTACAAATGAATATAGTTTGGATTACAGGAAAACTTATTTCTGGAGAGGAACAAAAGCAGGGGGAGAAAAATACATCTCCATCCTTACTATCACACATCATTCATCACAAGTGAGAAACCATATGGAAATTCAAGGAGTAGTCATGGATTGATTCTTAAATGTGAGGTACGTAGTTAATAAGTTTTCTAAAATGGAGATGCAAATTTCCTGGTTTTCTGTAGATAAAAGAAGCAGCATTGCAGAGCAGATGAATGGCTGGCTCCACAGTTAGGAAAGTTTGTCCTGATGCATACCATATGACCATGAACGAGTCTCTTGCTTTCTCAGGACCCTAAGCAATTCTCTAAGATTGGAAGCTGCAGATGAAACAACATAACTCTGCACAATGATGAAATCACATGTCAGGACAAAAAAATGATGTGCCTATGAGGGCTTTAATTTATGGACATCAGGACATCAGTCTTTGGTGAAGAGCGCTGCTAATGAAGGAGCTCTTCTGGTTCATGGAGGAGTGTTGGAACGCTGAGACCCTGGTGAGACTGCTTTAAATATCTTCTTTGAATCCCATGTGGTAAGTTTAAAGACTGACTGAATCTTCCTGAACTTCTCTTAAGAAATTTCTTTTAGTAGACTCTGTGAATGAAGTTTGCTCCATTCACCTCTAGGCCTCTGGCCCACTGACTCTCAGCTGAGCGTTAATTAGATCTACTTGGATTAAATTAGAGGATCATAGTAAATTACCTACTGGGTTAGATTCTTATTTCCTCATTTCCACTCTCTCTTAATTGTAAATAAACTTCCATAAAAGTCAATTTTGACTTGAGATTATTCTTAATTGAGGACTGATAATAGTTCAATCCTCTGGCGACCATCTTTTAATATATTGAACCCATAAAACCCCTTTCCCCCCCTTACATTTTATGTAAGACCAAGGCAGCAACAACTTTTATATACAATATAATGGTTACGTGGATATCCCCAGAGGTCCTTTGACTCTTTCCTTTTTATGATCTGAAATTGATTATAGATGGATCATAATTGCATCTAATTGTGGGTCATTTTAAATTTTAACTATGACTCACCAAGGCAGAACTAGTTGAAGGCTGGCTGGAGGTTGGTGCTGTAGAACTATCAACAAGATAAGGTGACAGACTGTGCTCCAAAGTGCTGGATTTCACTGTCTGGGGGCTGGAGGCAAACAAACTAGGGCTGGTTGCTGATCCTTTAAGGTGTCTTCCCTCTGTAAGAGGTAAATCTGTATGAGATTGGAGAACACCAATAAATTCCAGAGACATTTATCAAATTTTCTTCAATGAACAAAAATGCAAAACAAATGGCTCAGAAAAAGATGATGGCTAAAGTAGTCAAAACCCTGTCCCTGATTTACTAATTCATTCAACAAATGCTCAACACCAACCTTTTTTTGTGAGGCACTATATGAGACAAAGCTGAAACAAAAACAAAAATCAAAGAGCCCACACCCACAAAAAGTTTATAGTCTATTGGGGAAAACAATATGTACACAGTTAAGTAAATCCAAAAGATACACAAAATAATAGCAAGTGAGCTTTGAGGAACTAGGGATTTTAACATCTGGAAGAAAGGAGGAGGAAGGATATTGAAAGCCTCTGCAAAAGCACAGAGACAGGAGAGAGAACATGCCATAAAGAGAACAACAAATAGGTCAGTTTGGGGAGGGGGGATGTACAATGTGAAACAAAGTCTAAGATAATAGGCTGGAAACAGATAGTGATGAGATTTAAATGCTAAGCAAGAGACTATATTTAATTTAAAAAAGGAAGTGGAAACCATTGAAGCTTTTTTTAGAAAGTGAGTGATATGCCTTCCAGAATGGTTGGATCAGTTCACAACTCAACCAGCAAAGCATTAATGTCCCAATTTTGCCACATCCCCTCCAACATTCATTACTCTCCCCTTCTTTCATTTTAGCCAATCTGCTAGGTGTGAGGTGATATCTCAGTTGTTTTGATTTGCATTTCTCTAATTATTAGAGATTTAGAACACTTTCTCATGTGCTTATTGATACTTTTGATTTCTTTACCTGAAAATTGTCTATTCATGCCCTTTGCCCATTTATCAATTGGGGAATGGATTGATTTTTTATACAATTGCTTTAACTCCTTGTATATTTGAGTAATTAGACCCCTGTCAGAGTTTTTCGTTATAAAGATTTTTTCCCAATTTGTTGTTTCCCTTCTGATTTTGGCTACATTGTTTTTGTTTGTACAAAAGCTTTTTACTTTAATATAATAAAAAGCATTTATTTTACATTTTGTAATTTTCTCTAACTCTTGCTTGGTTTTAAAAATCCTTCCTTTCCCAGCGATCTGACAAGTATACTATTCTGTGTTCACTTAACTTATTTATATTTTCCCTCTTTATATTCAAGTCATTCACCCATTCTGAATTTATCTTGGTGTAGGGTGTGAGATGTTGATCTAGACCTAATCTCTCCCATATTGTTTTCCAAATTTCCCAGCAGTTTTTGTCAATTAGTGGATTCATGTCCCAAAAGTTGGGCTCTTTGGGTTTATCATACACTGTCTTGCTGATGTCACTTACCCCAAGACTATTCCACTGATCCTCCCTTCTGTCTCTTAGCCAGTGCCATACCGTTTTGATAGCTGCATCTTTATAGTATAGTTTAATATCTGGTACTGCTAGGCCAACTTCCTTCACATTTTTTTCATTATTTCTCTTGATATTCTTGATCTTTTGTTATTTCAAATGAACTTTGTAATAGTTTTTTCTAATTCAGTGAAAAAGTTTTTTTTGGTAGTTTGATAGGTATGGAGCTAAATAGGTAAATTAATTTGGGTAGAATGGTCAATTTTATTATGTTATCTCATCCTACCCATGAGAAATCAATGTTTTTCCAATTGTTGAGATCTAGTCTTAATTGTTTTGAAAGTGTTTTGTAGTTGTTTTCGCATAATCCCTGTATTTGTTTTGGTAGATAGATTCCTAAGTATTTTATGTTGTCTAGGGTGATTTTAAATGGTGTTTCTCTTTCTACCTCTTGCTGTTGTGATGTGTTGGAAATATATAGAAATCCTGATGATTTATGTGCATTTATTTTGTATCCTGCAACTTTGCTAAAGTTGTTGATTATTTCTACAAGCTTCTTAGTTGATTCTCTGGGATTTTTTAAGTAGACCATCATATCATCTGCAAAGAGTGATAGCTTAGTCTCCTCACTACCTATTTTGATACCTTCAATTTCTTTTTCTTCTCTAATTGCTACTGCTAGTGTTTCTAGTACTATGTTGAATAATAGAGGTGATAATGGGCATCCTTGTTTCACTCCTGATCTTATTGGGAAGGCTTCTAATTTATCCCCATTGCATAGGATGCTTGTTGATGGTTTTAGGTATATACTGTTTATTATTTTTAGGAAAGGTCCTTCTGTTCCTATACTTTCCAGGGTTTTCAATAGGAATGGGTGCTGTATTTTGTCAAAGGCTTTTTCAGCATCTATTGAGATAATCATGTGATTTTTGTTTGTTAGATTGTTGATATGGTCAATTATGTGGATGGTTTTCCTAATGTTGAACCATCCTTGCATTCCTGGTATAAATCCCACCCGATCATGGTAGATGATCTTCTTAATTACTTGCTGGAGTCTCTTTGCTAGTATTCTATTTAAGATTTTTGCATCTATGTTCATTAGGGAGATTGGTCTGTAGTTTTCTTTCTCTGTTTTTGATCTCCCTGGCTTTGGAATCAGTACCATATTTGTGACATAAAAGGAATCTGGTAGGGCTCCTTCTTTGCTTATAATATCAAATAATTTGTTTAGTATTGGGATTAGTTGCTTTTTGAATGTCTGATAGAATTCACTTGTGAATCCATCAGGCCCTGGAGATTTTTTCTTAGGGAGTTCTTTGATGGCTTGTTCAATTTCTTTTTCTGATATGGGATTATTTAGGTATTCTATTTCTTCTGCTGTTAATCTAGGCAATTTATATTTTTGTAAATATTCATCCATATCTCATAGATTGCTATATTTTATTTATGTTGTAGAGACCAAGTTCTGGATGGTAATTTGGAACTATGCTCAAAGGGCTATAAAAAAATGCCTGCCCTTTGATCCAGCCATACCATTGTTGGGTTTGTACCCCAAAGAGATCATAGATAAACAGACTTGTATGAAAATATTTATAGCCGTGCTTTTTGTGGTGGCAAAAAACTGGAAAATGAGGGTATGCCTTTCAATTGGGGAATGGCTGAACAAATTGTGATATATGCTGGTGATGGGATTCTATTGAGCCCAAAGGAATAATAAACTGGAGGAATTCCATGTGAACTGGAAAGACCTCCAGGAATTGATGCAGAGCGAAAGGAGCAGAGCCAGAAGAACATTGTACACAGAGACCAATACTTTGCGGTAAAATAGAATGTAATGGACTTCTGTTCTAGCAGCAATGCAATGACCCAGGACAATTCTGCGGGACTTATGGTAAAGAATGCTACCCATATTCAGAGGAAGAACTGCAGGAGTGGAAACACACAGAAGAAAAGCAACTGCTTGAACACATGGGTTAAGGCGGACATGATTGGGGATGTAGACTCGAAGCTACCCCACCAATGTAACTATCAACAATTTGGAAATAGGTCTTGATCAATGACACATGTTAAAACCAGTGGAAATGAGCATCGGCTATGGGGGGGGGGGACTCGGGGGGTGAAGGGGAAGGTGGGAACATGAATCATGTAACCATGTTAAATTTTCTAAAAAATTAATATTGTTAAATGGTTAAAAAAATGAAATAAAATAAAAAAAATATGGATTGAGTGAACCCAAAGGAGCAAGAGATTCTGAGCAATGAGGTAGAAAGAGAGCCTGGACATGTCAATGGAAAACAAGGAATATTCCACATCTCCCACCTTAAACAGTGAGTTGAAGGAAACAGGGAAGAGTGAACTTATTGGTATAGCTCAGGTTGGAGAGGTTCTTCACCATATGGTCATAAAGTGATGAATTATTTGTCTTTTCCATTTTCCAATATACCTTCAACATATAAATGATATATACTCAAATTCCTGAAGTAAGATATTAATAAGGAAATGGGTTCTCATGTTGGAGACTACATACATACATTCACAAAAATGTATATACATATGTAAATACATTAATGCATGTGAATTTTTGTTGTTTGTACTTAAAACAATTATACTTTTAAATTCTCTAATATGTACACACTCAGGTATATATAAATATTATTTGAAATATAAATAAAAATAAAAATAAATTTTGAAAAAGAAAAAAAAGAGTGATATGATTGTACCTGTGTTTAAGGAAAACAATTTGGCACCTATGTGAAGACTGACAGTGAAGGGATTTGAGAAGAATGCCAGTTAGAAAGTTCAGGTGAAAAGTGAAGATGAACTAAACTAAGATGGTAGCCATTTAAATGTAAAGAAAGAAAAAGATTTGAGAAATGTAGAGGTAGAATTGCTAAGAGTTGGCAGCCGATTAGATGTGAAAGGTAAAGGAGAAGAAAGTGTTGAGGATGGCTCAAAGGATGGGGATGCCCTCAATAGAAATACAGAGGCTAGGAAGAGAGAAAGATTCAAGGGAGAAAAATAAAAAGCTCTTTTTTTGGCATGCATCAAGTTTGAGACACTTATGGGAGATGTCATCCTGGAAATATCCAATATATAAATGTTAATATAAAATTGTAGCTCGAGAGAGATATATAGGAGTAATTCGTATTGAGGTATTAATTGAAAATATGGAGATCACTGAGACAAAGGAAAGGGCCCCTGGTGGAGATCTAGGGCATATTCAAATGTAGATGATGACCAAGAGAAGATTTAGAAAAAGGAATGGTCAGACAAAGTGTAGGAGAACAAGTATAGAGCAATGTCACAAAAGGGAGGAACACTTTGAAAAACAACAAAGGTCAATTAGAATGAGGAGAAAAGAAAGACAATTGTATCTAGCAATTAAATTATCCCTTTTAAAACTATATCACAAAGCAGTTATATCAAGACAATTCAGTATTGGTGAAAAAAGTCCATTGACAGGTTAGCAAATGAACTTAGTAGCCTAGATTTTGATAAATCCAAAGATCTCAGATACTGTGTAAGCAAGGACTCACAATTTGATCAAATCTTTTGGGAAAACTGTTTAGAAGTCTGATAGAAAAGTAGGTTTGGACCAACATTTACACCACATACTGATAAACCCCAAATGGATGTGTGAGCTAGAAATAAGAAAGCACATCAGGGGCAGGTAGGTAGCTCTCTGGATTGAGAATCAGGCCTAAAGACAGGAGGTCTTGGGTTCAAATCTTGCCTCAAGACACTTTCCAGCTGTGTGACCCTGGGCTAGTTATATAACCTCTATTTCCTAGATCTTCCTATTATTCTGCCTTGGAAACAATATGTAGTATTGCTTCTACGAAGGGTTTTTTAAAAAAGGTCACATCAGAAACAAATTAGAGGAGTAAGGAAGAAATTACCTTTTGAATCTATAGATAGGGGAAGTTTATAATCAAATTGGGGAAAAAGAAGATCCAAAAAAGATGAAGGTAATCTTCAACAAATAAAATTAAAGCTTTTGCAGAAAAAAATCCTTAATATAGTATAAATTATAAGGAAAAAATAACTGGAAAAAAATTGCAGCAAGTTTCTTTGATGAGAGACTCATATAGAAGATGGGAGTAAATGCCATAAACGTATAAGAATAAGAGCCATTTTCTAAATGATAAATGGTTAAAGAATATAAATAGGAGAAATCTTTCAGAAGAAATCCAAAATCTCTATACTCATATGAAAAAATTCTCTTTTTTCATAATGATCTTAAACATCCTAGAAAATTTCTGCCAAAATCACTTGGTTAGAATCATATAAATGTGAAATTATTTCTTACTTTCATGCTTGAAACGGAAAAATTCATTTTATAATAATAACTTCATATCATCAATATTCACCTGGGCCCAAACTTCCTCACAGTATCTGGCATCATAAGACCCTCCAAATTCACAACAAATATGCAATGGCAGAGAAGCATTATTGTTAGCCATGAAAGCTTGCACTGATACGCCTGACAGCTGGTCAAAATTCAAGGAGACCAAACAATATACCAATGAAACTCCCTCCCATTTTATGGACAGGCTCATTGAGGTGGCCAACATAGATTTCAGTGATTCCCAAAGTCTTTTCAAAGATTCCCACTACTGCCCCCTGGTGGGTGCTACAGTGATCCAGGGAGGCGGTGATGGCCACAGGTGCATTAATCTTTCCTATTAATTGCTATTAAAATTAAAAAAAAATTAATTTCCAGGGGGCTAAATAATATTTTTTCTGGAAAGGGGGCGGTAGGCCAAAAAAGTATGGGAACCACTGATATATATATGGACTTTGATTGGACCAGAGAACAGGATATTAGACAAGTACGTAGGCAATTCATTGAGAATTCTTGCAAAGTCAAAGACTATTTTAAAACTAACTACCCAAACTGGGAATCTATGAATCTTGAGGAATTGAGGAGAGTAGCATTCTTATGTTTTTAAGGGCTGTGCACAAAGACATGAGGAAGACAGTGATTCAGTGGAAGCTTTAAGAAGAGAGAATAAAATACTAAGAAAAAAATTGAAAAATAAAGGAGAGACTATAATAGCCCCTCTCCAAGAATCTAACTATCGATCCCTTACCTGCCACTTCTGTGAGAAGGGCCACACAATGATGAACTATTGGAATCTGTTAAGAGTAATAAGAAATAATACCCAGGCAAAAGATAACTATTGAAATAATGATAGGAATAATAATCATAATAATGATTCCAGGAATCACAACTCTGGGAGTGATAAAAATGCTAGGAATAAAAATCAGAAAGATGATAACTCATACCAAATGTCCCTGCAACAGTATATCTTAAGTGGAGCTCGCCCCCGAATGACTCAAGGTACAAATACCCCTTGGGGGTGGGGAGGCCCAAGGAGCCCAAGCATCTTTATGAAGGTGCGATGGGGGGGCAAGGGCCTTAGAATCAAAAAGGGGAACCTTTGATTTTCCAGACCCTGATGTTTTGATGCCAATCATCCCCATATATTCCCCCCAACATAGTAACCCTAAAAATGGGAAATTCATATTACAATTGTTTACTGGACCCTGGGGCTTCAAGGTCAGTACTAGTGAGTAAACCAGACGAAAACTGTAACTCTATTGGCTCTCTAAATGTAGTAGGTGTATCAGGAACACCTCAAAAAGTCCCAAAACTTTTTCCTTGCATGGTAAGCGTGGGACCCCTAACTGCAGAAGATTCCTTTTCTTTAATGTCTGGATCCCCCACAAATTTGCTGGGAAGGATATATTATGTAAACTTAAAGCCACAATAGTTTGTGTTCCAGATGGCTCTATGTCATTAGAATTACCTCAGGACTCTTTAAATTTGCTCCCTGTACTTCTCTCAGAGATTCAGGAGGTAAAAGAGCCTCCTACCTTTGAAATCCTGGATGATATTCCTAAGTCTCTCTGGGCCACATCTTCGTCAGATGTAGTCCTCCTTAAATCAGCTGTTCCTGTTCAGATTAAAACAAAAGGTGGTCCAGCTCCCTCCATTCCTCAATACCCTCTCTCAAAAGAAGCACTTGAGGGAATCACCCCAGTAATAAATTCATTAATTGAACAAGGAATAATAAATCCATGCAAATCAGAATATAATACACCTATTTTACATGTTAAAAAGCCAAAAATAGGCCCAGATGGAAAAGTCCAATATCGATTTGTTCAAGATTTAAGGGCTGTAAGCAATCATGTCATGAAGAGACATCCTGTGGTTTTTAACCCAAACACAATTATTTCCTCTATTCCCAGTACAGCCACTTAACTTTACGGTACCGTACCTGTGTTCAGCCTTTTTCTCGATTCCTATTCATAAGGATTCCTGACATATATTTGCTTTTACCTGGAAAAATTCCCAGGGGACGTGGGTGCATTTGCCCCAAGGGTATGTCAAAAGTCTGAACCTTTTTGCACATACTTTGAGCCAAGACACAGATAATATAACATTTAAAAACAGCAAGTTAATTAAATATGTAGATGATTTACTCTTGGCCTCACCAGATGCCACAACATATCAAGAAGATAGTAAACATCTTCTTTTAGAATTACATAAAAGAGGCCACAAGATCTCAAAGGAAAAGTTTCAGTGGTATCTCCCCAAAGTAGAATATTTAGGGTTCATTTTAACTGCTGGTGTCTGTTCTATTACTGCTAAGCACATTGAAAGTATTCGAAAATTGAGCGCTCCTACCACTAAAAAGCAGTTAAGAGCAATTTTAGGAGCAACAGGGTTTTGTAGACAATGGATTCCTTGCTATGGGGAAATTACTAAGCCCCTTACAACATTAACAAGGGATTCAGTCACTGAACTGCTTAAATTAGAGCCAGAACACCTGTCAGCTCTGTCAAATCTGAGACAGGTTATCCTGTCTGTCCCTGCTCTAGGCATCCCAGATTACAACAAGCTATTTACTTTGTATGTACATGAGAGGAAAGGATTAGCTTCAGGTGTTCTAATTCAATCTTTGGGACCTTCTCAGCATTCAATTGCTTATTATTCAGCCCAGCTGGACCCCATAGATTCAGGAGTACTGCCTTATTAGTAACAAAAACTGCTGATCTAGTATTGGGATGTCCACTAACAATTATGTGCCCACATGAAGTAGAAGCACTGTTGCTAAGGCATGGAACACAAGCATTTTCTGATCAGAGAATTACAAGGTATGAGATAACCTTACTAAATAATGAAAATATTACTTTAAAATGTTGTACAACTCTTAATCCTGCCACCTTGCTTCCTGATTTACCAGTCTCAGGAGAACCATTACATAATTGTGAAACACTAGTGTCCATGGCTGAAAAGCCTCGCGACAATCTCCTGGACACATCTTTAGACAACCCAGATCTAGTCTTATTTACTGATGGTTCTTCTTTTATGAGAGATGGCATATGCTACACTGGAGCTGCTGTAGTTACAGAATTTGCCACTGTGTAGTCAGCTTCACTGTCCTCAAATCTAAGTGCTCAAGGCGCAGAACTCTTAGCCCTAATACATGCCTGTATAATTGCCAAAGATAAAAGGGCAACAATTTCTACAGATTTTAGATATGCTTTTGGAATTTGTCATTCAGTGGGTATGTTATGGCTCCAGAGAGGATTTTTAACCTCAGTTGGAAAATCTATAGCTAATGCGAAAATTATTAATGAAGTTCGTTCTGCTCTCCAGCTACTAGAAGCCCTACCTGTAGTTCATGGCTCTGCCCATACAGGTGGCACTGACCCTGTCTCTAGGGGAAATGACCAGATAGATACTGCTGCAAAGCTAGCAGCCATAGAAGGGCCTGAATTAATTTTAACATTAACAACCACTGATGCATTAAATTTATCACTTTCCTATAATGAGAAGGAAGTGAAAAAAATGGAAGCAGAAATTTAAAGCTAAACAAATGAATGGAGTATGGGTGTCCTCTGAAGGAAAACCCCTGCTCTCTAGAAACTTTTATTACCAAATTTGCCAATCTAGTCATTAAAATAGTCATTTTGGTACCCAGGGCATCGTGGACTCTGTTAAAAGGGTATGGATAGCTCCTGGCATAACCACTATAGCCTCTAAAGTGTGTGCAGCCTGCCCTACCTGCCAAGCATATAACCAACATGATTTTCGTAGCAAGGCGTTTGGTGGCCATCCTCTGGCTTACACACCTTTTGAGCATCTGCAAATCGAATTCATGACAATGCCAAAGGCTGGACAATATGCCTAGTCATAGTGGATCAACTGACCAGGTGGTTGGAAGCATTTCCTACTGCCCGTGCCACAGCGGCTTTTGTCGCCAAGGTGCTTTTAAAAGAAATCATTCCTCGTTTTGGCCTGCCTGCATGTATTGACTCGGACAGAGGAAGTCACTTTACTGATTCAGTTTTTTCTGAACTCCCAAGTTCCATGTACCATATCACCCCCAGAGCTCAGGCCAAGTTGAAAGGATGAACAGAAAACTTAAAACTATGATTTGCAAATTATGCACTGAGACACATTTGAAATGGCCTGAAATTCCCCCTCTAGCTCTATTTTATCTTAGAAGCAGGCCCAGAGGAGAGCTAAATATCTCACCATATGAGATGCCTTTTGGACATCCCCCTATACAGGCTAAGCCTTTGTCTCCTGCATATATATCACTATTAGGACAAGATACTTCTATTGCTTCTTATATACAGGAACTGCAGCACAAACTGTGTGACCTCCATGAATCTGGAACTGCAGTACAAGCAGAACCAATAGACTTTTCACTTTATGACCTGAACTGAGGGGACAAGGTGTATATAAAGAATTTCCAGTGCACTGGAGCAACACAGCCTTCATGGGAAGGGCCACTCCAAATATTATTAACCACTCCAACAGCTATAAAAATGGAAGAAAAGGACTCTTGTATTAATTGCTCACATGTAAAGAGAGCATCTTCTATTGAAATTGATTGACTGTTTCCTGTATGTGCATTGGGGATAACAGTTCATAGACAGAGGGATGCTGTTTTTGGAATCACATTGCATTTTTTTCCTGAATTTATTTTTAATTTTCTATTGTTTTCCTTTTATATTTTTAATAGAATAATTGATTTTTTCTTTTTCTCATTTCTTGTACTTAAGAGTACATATAATCACTATTGATCTTTTTTATTTTTCAGTAATATAAGTTTAATATATATATATTTGCTGTAATATTAATGTTTACTCACAAGGCTTTCGACTTTGGGAACCTGCCATGTATTGTTAAATATTATGGGACTGTGATGAATGTTTCTATCTGATTCCAGGAGAAGAAAACACAAGAGCCACTAAAAAGTGCTAAGAAGGCATAAGGTCATGGAGACCGATCGACCAATCCCAATGGGATTGATGAGAAAACTGCAAAGTGTCAAGGAGCACAAGGTCAAAAAGACCATACAAATCCATATTGGATTGAGGAACTTCCATGCTGATACTAAGGAATTGAACTTAGTGTAAGACTCTAAGTTGAGACCCTTAACATATATTAAGACGTAGGACTCTTCAAACTACACTGCCAATCAGATACTGAAGTTTGGTCATCATACTGGCTCACCCATATCCCTGAGAGTGAAGGTAAATCAGACCAGGGAATGACAGACACTTCCCTTGCACATAAATCTGTTCCTCTTTTCTCTCTTATAGAATGGCAACTTCCTGTAGTCTTGGCTGCCAATGAGTAAATGCAATATTACTGCATTTTGTCCTACAGACTAGTAGGATGGAAATTATAAATTTTTGTTTATTTGGAAATTTTATATACATAGATTTTGATATTTTAATTCTGATTTAAAATTTTTTCTTTCTCCTAAAGTTTCATTTTTCTTCTATTTGCTTTTCTTTTTCTGTTTTTGTTTTTTCTTTTGAATTGACTCATACACCCCCATAACTCAACTATGTATCCTGAGGTGATCTGGGTATTTCTTTTTTAAACACCCTCTTTGGGGGGAATTGTATTTTTATAAAATTCAAGATTTAATTTTTTGTTGAAGAAAAATTTTCAGGGAAAGAAGCTTGCTGACTCCTTAATTCAGAAAATGAACTGACTGCATAAAAATGTCTGAAGAATCTATACTGCATCAAGAGATCCAGAATGAACTTTGGGTACAATTGATTAAACTGATGGGGGTTGAACAGTTAATTTGAATGTCCATTTTTATGCCAATAGGGGACTGCCCCCAATTGGCTTTTTGTCAGTGCACCTAGCAAAACATTGGTTTTTGCTTTCTCTCTCTTCCATTCCCCTCTTATCTCTAACTACTGAAGTTAGAAAACCTTTGTGGGTACAAGATGATTATGTAAAGCAGTGGTTCCCAAACTTTTTTGGCCTACTGCCCCCTTTCCAGAAAAAAATATTTCTTAGCGCCCCCTGTCACATACTATCACCATCCCCTTACAGTTATTTGCCACCCCCAAATGCACCCGTGGCATCACCGTCCCCCTGGATCACTGTAACACCCACCAGGGGGTGGTGGTGCCCACTTTAGGAATCACTGATTTAAAGTGATCACTTGGGGTGGCTAGGCACCCAAGAATCATCAAGAGGGATTGTGTAAATGGAATTTGTTCACCCTCATTCACAGTTTAGGCTCTAGCCACCAGAAATAATGTCACCCCACCCAACTTAGAAGTAGGGAGGGTGGAGGTCTGTTACCCACATGTGATAGTAAGTGACAAATCAAAAAGAAGGGACTGCCCTTTGGGCAGTCCAAAACAGTGTTGAGGCTGCCATTTGTCCACTTAAAAATTGGAGGTGGACGCAGGAAGTGATGAAAGATGCTATCTTTTAAATATGATGGTAACTTCCTGTGGGGCAGTGGGTGTTCTGAACTTGGTGTGGAAGGATCTCTGGTGAGACCTCAGACTGCTTCCCTTTGAATTGTCACGTGGTTAAGTTAGACTGACTCTCTTTTCCCTTGGCATTTCTGGAGGCTCTAGCCTCAAGGAGGCCTCTCTTCTTAGAGGAAGCCTTGTGGCTAGAAGCCTTGTTAAATTCACCTCTGTGCCCCTCTGCTGGGGCCTCTAAATTCCTACCTGGTTCAGGCCTCTTGTCCAGGCCAGAGTTTCTCTCTCTCAATCTACCTACCTTCAACCTTCCTAACTGTAAATAAACCACCATAAAAGTCATCCTGACTTGGGTCTATTTTATTTGAAATTGAGTTAATCGATTTCTGGTGACCATACCTTAAATATCTAGTTTCCCCTCCTAAACTCCCCTCCAGGATAATCTTGATGAAAATAGAAAAAAATTCCCCAATAACTCAATTTTTAGGTATTGAATCTGTTCTCATCCACCATTCATGGAGAAGACAAGGAAAACATATTTTACAAATATATATGGCCATATAAAATTAATTCTTGCATTAGCCATTCCAAAAATAGAAAAAGAAGGAAAATATGTTTCAATCTGTACTCTGAGTCCAGCAGCTATCTGGTAGAAACTATTTTATATCATGAATCCTTTGGAATTGTAATTGGTCATTGTTTTAATCAGTGTTATGGAGTAATTTTTTCTTTCAAAATCCTTACTTTATGCCTTAGTATTGATTCTAAGGCAGATGTATTGGTAAAGGCTAGGCAACTGGGGTTAAGTGACTTGCCTAGGGTCACCTAGCTGGGAAGTGTGTGAGGCCAGATTTGAACTTAGGTTCTCCCCAACCTCAGCCTGGCACTTTGTCCATTGGGGCACCCAGCTGCCTCTTATGAAATATTTCAAGGTTGATTATCTTTATAAGAGCTGTTACTTATAAACTGTTTTCCCTGGTTCTGCTCATTTTACTTTGCATCAGTTCTTATAAGTCTTAGTTTTTTTCTAAAATCATCTCCTTCGTCCTTTCTTTTTTTATAACCCTTACCTATTGTCTTAGAATTGATACAAAGTACTGATCTCATGTCAGAAGAATAGTAAAGAATAGGCAACTGGGGTTGAGACTTGCCCAGGGTCACACAACTAGGAAGTGTTTGAGGCCAGATTTAAATTCAGGACCTACCATCTCTAAGCCTGGCTCTCTATCCAATGAGTCAGCTAGCTGTCATCCTCCCTTTAGATAATATAAGATGTGATAAATTCATTCGTATGCCATAACTTGTTCAGTTCATCCCAAACTGATGAGTATACCTTTACGTTAATAATTCTTTGCCACAACAAAAAGACCTGCTATATTTTTGTATATTAATCCTTTTCTTTTTTCTTTAATTTCTTTGGGATAAAGACCTAGTTTTGCTGTGTCAAAGGATATGCAGAGTTTACAGCCTTTTGGGGATAGTTCCAAACTGCCTTCTGAATCCACATATCCAACAACAGTGCATCAGATTACCTGCTTTCCCACATCCCAGACAGCATTTGTTATAATCCATTTTTGTTATCTTAGCCAATCTTAAAGGTGCGAGGTGGTATCTTAAAACTGTTTTAATTTGCATTTCTTTAATCACTAGTGACAAAATATATTTTCTTCATTTGGCTATTTATAGCTTGGATTTCTTTTTTTCCGAAACTTACTATTCATGTTCTTTAATCATTTATCAATTAAGGAATGGCTTTTATTCTTATAAATTTGATTCGGTTTCCTATATATCTTATAAATGATACCTTTTGGGGGCTGCTGAGGGGCTCAGTGGATTGAGAGCCAGTCCTAGAAATGGGAGGGTCCTAGCTTCACATCTGGCCTTAGACACTTCCTAGCTGTGTGACCCTGGACAAGTCACTTGACCTCCATTGCCTAGCCCTTACCACTCTTCTGCCTTGGAATCAAAGCACAGTATTGATTCCAAGATGGAAGGTAAGGGTTTAAATTTTTTTTTCTTTTAAAAGAGAAAAGAAATGATATCTTTATCAGAGAAACTTGCTGCAAAACCAGTTAGGAAAATTCCAGGCTCACGGTTTAATTCCTGTCAGCTAAGATCCCAAAGTGTAGATATAGAAACAGAGGATTCTGATAAAACTTTGTTTGGTAACACTAATTAGCATCCGGGAACTTCTGAAAAAGAGGGACCATTTCTAAAAACATCAGATGTAGTATTCTTCCTGTATAAAAAAAAGAGAAGGAAAAACTTTGCAGCTATTTTTTTGAGTTATATCATAATCACATTAACCCAATCTGGACATATTTCAACTCCTCCTCTTTCGTGTTCAAAGCTAGAATCAGAGACCTGGTGGTCAATTGTGCTGATTGGCAGTTGTCCTTTATACTTGAAGAGGACCAAAATGACATCACTGGGTGAAGTCTTTTGACTCACACACATACTGGATTTAAACAAGGCTGAGTTGCACAAAATTGTCAGCCTCATTCTCTTTCCTAGAATCAGTGAAGTCCAGTGGCAAGATAGAAATCAAGACCAGTGATAACTCAGAATGCAAACCATTACCTCAGAGGTACTATTCTTCCCTGAACACCTCATAGGCCCTACTGTGATCTCTGTAAAAATGTATGGATACAAGTAAGATATACATGGAAGAGAATGTAGAGGAGAAAAGGAAGGTCAAGGTCAGAACTGAAGTAGTCAGGAGAAAAACCAGTATTTTAAAAGCTAGGAAATACAGTATTTAGGAGGGAAGAGCAAAAAGCTGTAAGGGGAGAGGGAGGAAGTAGGATGAAGAATAAGAAAAAGCCTTTAGATTTTCAAATAGAGACAGTTTATAACTTTTGAGATAAGTTTCAGTACAATAGTAAAACTGTAAATCAAAATGCAAGGGGCTGAAAACAAAAGTGAGGCAGGCTTATAAGCAAGAATAGATTCTTAGGTCTAGAGATATGGCAATCAAAGTAAGAAAAGAATTAATAGCTTAAAAGCATGGCAGATTTAAAGGGAGGTTTTTCAAGGATATAGGACAGTGATGGTGAATCTATGGCATGGGTACCAAAGACGGCATGCAGAGTGCTCTCTGTGGGCACTCAGTCACCCTCACCTCCCCACCCCTCACCCAAAGAGTTGGTTACTAGAAAGGCAGATGGACTCGGGTAGAACTGCTCTCCTCCCCCTCTCCATCATGACTGATGTCTTTTTTCACCTCCCCTGCCCCTCTGCCCAGAAGTCCAATGTGAGCATACACAGGGCAAGGTTGGCAGCTCAGCAGAGTTGGAGCGAAGGGGAGCACTTGGGCTACTCCCCTCTCTATACTTGCTGAGGACATTCCTCAAATCACCTGCCCCTCCATCCAATAGTCCAATGGGAGTGCTTTTTCCATTCTCTGTGTGGGGAAAGGGGGGGGGGCCTACCCAATATGTGGAGTGGAGAGAAGCATGGCACATGGTCTCTGGAGGGGATGGTGGGAGGGGGAGGCACAGTACTTGGTCTGGGGGGTGGGGCCCAGTACTCCATCTCTAAAAGGTTAGCTATCACTGACATAGGACAACTGGGCATATTTGTAGCCAGTAGAGAAAGACCCAATAAAAAAGAAGAGATTGAAAAAGTGAGAGGAAAAAGAATTGGAAGATTGGGGGGAAGTATGGGTTAATATCTATATTCATTACTTTTCTAATGGTAGAAAGTTGAAGGATGTTTTTCAAATTATTTTTAGGGTCTATAGAGAAAGTCATCAGAAGAGGGTGAAGCAGGGGACAGCATGAGAAGCCAACAATAACTCCAGAAGAAACTCCAGAAGACACTGAATAATATATCAGGGATGAAAAAAAAGGAAGGAAGAAAGATATATATTTTACAGTCAATGATCAATTGTTCTTGCTTAAAATGCTGTCATGACACTTAGATAAGTTTTCTCCTGGAGTAAAGAAGACTGAAAATCAACCATTAGTGTCAAGCAGCTTTGCTTAGGGGAAAAAAAAAAAACCAAACCCTATTACTCTGAAGTTATTAGAAGATAGAACTTACTGGTTGGGCTGAGAGATGATGGCGTTAGCACTGGGTATGTAGCTGTGAGAACCTGGGAACCTTTTATAAGTGGAGACATTTTCAAAGCTTCATAGGTTAGTCGATCCTCTTTTAGAAGTGCTTCAAAGTGCAAGTGAAGAGGGCTACCTAGATATAAGAGGAAAGATTAGATAATTTTATGTACATAAAAATTGGCTGTTCCCACAGATTAAGGATAATATTCAGTAATAAAATTAGCATGTATTGGGAATAAGTCTGCAAGATTATTTATTGCAATTATTATTTATGATCAAATTTTCTTTCATTAGCTACTGTACAGTAAAAATCCATTACAAAAACTTTGACATTTGAATTCCTTTCTGAAAGAAAAACTACTATAATGTAGTTTTCCTTGGGTGATCCCTAGCACTCAAAAAGCCAAGCAGGAAAAGTTATGTATATATGTATACATGCAAATATTTTATGCCAAGATTCTTCCCAGTTGCTCTTTTATTCTTATTTTATTTCCATAAAAAATTTTGTCTTTACATAAAATTGCTTTATTACACAAAAATGAAAAGTTTTTGCACAAATAAAATAAAAACAATGGGCTGGTCATGTAGTTAGGACAATGGATAACCAAAGGACACCATACATGATCCACTGGCATACTCCTAATGTTCAAAGAACTAAAGAAAGTATCCCAAGTGGTTAACTTAGGAAAGACACAGATACAAGGATGGAGTATAGTTCACATCGCTAAAGGAATAAAGTTCTAAGTCAACAAGATAATACATCCATTAGAATATTTCTATAAAATGAAAGCAATCTTTTTTCAGAGACTGGATCTTCCTATCTCATCTAGCCTGTAAGTGTGGTGGCCACTTATGGGCAGGATCCCACTATTGACTGGCATGGGATCTTTGACCTGTTCTGTTTCTGACCTGGGCTGGTTCTCTTTTACCTTAGGTAGGTTAGTGGCCCCTTGCTCCCAGGGGTTCATCACACCAGTGGTCAGATACTATGGACAACTCAGTTGGCTTAGTGCACTACAACTCTGAACTCCCAAAGGAATCCACAAGCCTTACTGTCTCTAGTAGCAGAGACTTCAGGAATGTGCAGGCCTGGCAGAAAAAATCTTTTAAAAAGATATGTTCTCTGTATCACAAAAAATTATAAATTTGTTATCTATCCATAATTGTGATATAACCAACCATTTATTTACATTTTTGTTTCTTTGATTTATGCATTTGCAATGTAAATAATATGCTTTTCTCAATTTTACATCAGATTTCTATCTAGTTTTCATTCCTACTGAATATATTTCTTTGTATTCCAAAACTAAAGATTAGTTGCTTTATACAACAACAAATTTAATTGATGCCCTCTTGTTTACTGCAGTTATTCACCTCTGCACCCGCCAACCATTTCCCAAATCCTTCTTTCTTGCTAACATGATGAGCCCTTTCTTGTAATAAGACAAATAGTTAAACAGTGATGCAGTAAAATTTCTCCTGAGTGGGAGTAGCACATTAGTGTCATTTCAGCTTGCTTTTAGTGTTCTTTACATTTATATTACTGTGATAATGGTGGACACTGTTCTCCTGGTCCTACTTACTTTACTTTGCCTTTGTTCATTAAAATGTTTCCTTATTTCTCTGAAGCCCTTCTATTTGTCATTTCTTATAGATTTATAATATTGCATTACACTTATATACATACCATAGTTTACTTGGCAAGGGCCTGATTAAATGGATACTGCCCCTCCCCCCCACTTTATTATTTATTTAGATATTGCTGGGATAAAATTTATGCCATTTTTTCTGTATTTGATCTTCTTAGTCAATGTGCCCAATATGCTCAGTAGGCTCACTGACCTACTCTTCTTGGGTGCATCCAGATTATTTTCCAACAAAAGAACTGATCAATGGTTCCAACAGGTGTATTAGTATGCCAATCATTCCCTCAAATCTCCAACACTGACCACTTCAATCTTTTATCATCTTTAAATATTTTGTCTTTCTTATTTAACCTTTGCATGCTTCTCTTGAATTTTATATTTTGGGGAATCAGATTTTCTGTTTATGTCTGATCTTTCTTCAGGAATGCTTTGAAATCATCTATTTTATTAAATGACCATACTTTCCCTTGAAAGAATATAGTCAGTTTTGCTGGGTAGATGATTCTTGGTTGTAAACTCAGTTCTCTTGACTTTCAGAATATTATGTTCCACGCCTTGCAGTCCTTCAGTGTGAAAGCTGCCAGATTCCTGTGTGATCCTGACTGGGGCTCAATGATACCGAATTGTTTCTTTCTAGCTGCTTATAGTACTTTCTCCTTGGCCTGTGAGCTCTTGAAGTTGGCTATAACATTCCTGGGAGTTGTCATTTGGGGATTTAATGCAGGAGTGACCTGTGGATTCTTTCAAATTCTATTTTACTCTCTTGTTCAAGAATATCAGGGAAGTTTTCTTGAATAAGTTCCTGTAGTATGATGTCTAGGATTTTTTTGGTCATGACTTTCAGGTAGTCCAATAATTCTTAAATTGTCTCTCTTGGATATATCGTCCAAGTCAATTGTTTTTTCAATGAGGTATCTCATATTTTTTCCTATTTTTTCATTGTCTTGATTTTGTTCTATTGTTTCTTGATGTTTCCAAGTCATTAGCTTCTAAGTGCCGAATTCTAAATTTTAGAGACTGAATTTCTTCCATGACCTTTTGATCCTCCTTTTCCAATTGGTCCATTCTTCTTATCCTTTGACTTTTTTTTTTGTCTCATTTTCCAATTGGTCAATTCTGGCTTTTAAAATACCATTTTCTTATTTTAATTCATGTGCCTCTGTTTCTAGATGACCTATTTTGCTTTTTAAACTGTTGTTTTCCTTTTTCCATTTTTTTTCAACTTGCTTTATTTGATTTTTGAATTTCTTTTTGAGCTCTTCCAGAACCTGAGTCCAATTCTCTGGATATTTTTGAGGTTTTGCTTGAAGTTCCTTGGATCCCATCAACCTGTGTTGGTTCTGTTCTTTGGACTTTATCTCTGTAGAAGCTTTCAATCATTGCTTCCTTAAAAAAAACAAACAAACAAAAAAAACCTCATTTCCCTTCCCCTCCCCATTATGGATTGTAAACTCTCTCTGTTGGTTTACTGGACCAGGGCATCTGAGCTGCTCTGCCCTGGAGAGAATCTTTAGTCTTCTCTCTCTTCTGCTAGTATACTGGATTAGACAAGTTGAGCCAACCTGCTTTTTTGCTGTAGCCTGCTGCCACAGAGGCTGAGGGTGTTCAACCAGATGCTCCCCTCCCCCAATTCCTCCCTGTCAGCCACTGTCAGAGCCTTGGACCTCATATGGTGGATCTGAGGTGCTCCATAGCTATTGCAGCCTCCTCCTGTGAATCCTACAGTTAGCCTGTGTCTGATCACAGGTCTCAGTGCAGTAAGTGGCAGAGGGGTGTCCACAGTCTCTCCCTATTTATACATGTAAATCAATTCTCTCTGCCTACCTTTCAAAGTTGTGTTCAGCAAGAGAGTTCTATGGCTCTGACTTGTTGGGTTTGGAGTTTTGTTTTTTTGAAGTGCTTTTTATTTTTTTATAAAAAATTTTCTTTATTTGGTAGATGAGGGAACTGAGGATCAAAATGAATTGCTTACAATTGTTGTAAAAAATGGGACTTAAACTTCAGGGTCAGGATTCTCTCTCCAATGCGATCGTACATCCCTTCATGCCATTCCTACTATGTCTGTTCTTAAATAATGAAAACTTATCATTATTTACCTACTTATCAGATGAATATGTCATGACACGGAAGTGCTTGAAAGATAGTCAGAGAGGTTTCAGCTTTTACTGCTCCTAAGCTGTAATCTTGACTCCGCCACCCTCACCACCCATACATATTTTGAATGGAATTCAGACAAAATTGCAAAAGTGTTTTAACATATTTCTCTCTTACTAGTCTTTTAGAAAATTCTTTTATGTTCTTAATTTCCAATTTTTCTTTTGAAAACTGTGAATCTCCTTTGACCACTTATTTATTTGGTAGAGCATCTTTTGGTCTTATATGTTTATCAACTCCTCATGTATCTTGGATATCACATTTCACAAACTTTGCACTTATGCAAACTTTTCTCCCATTCAGCTGCACCTTTTCTTATGTTAGCTGAATTTTGTTCTTGCAAAAGTTTTAAAATTGTATATCACCAAAATTATCTACTTTAACCTTTTTTGATTGCCTCTTTCCCTTATACAGATTTAGAACTTTGTTCCGTAGTACCCATCATTTGGGGCATGGTTGAACAAGTTATGGCATATGAATAGTACATGAATGTGATGGAGGATAGTGTGCTGAAAGAAATGATTAAGTATAAATGTAACAGTACTTTTTCAATGACTGTGGGGAGAAATGTGAAAATGAAAATGAAAAGAAATATACAAAAAAGAGATGAATTTCTCCCTTATCTGTTTCTTTAACTTTTATCTTTAGGTTACATATTCATTTGGGATTTATTGTGGTATATAAATATCAAGTCCAATGCAAAAATCTTTATTCCAAAAATGAACAACATAGAAATAGGTTTTAAGTGATAATACATGTAAAACCCAGTGGATTTGCTTGCAACTATGGCAGTGAGGAGGGAGATAACATGAATCATATAACCTTAGAAAACTTATGTATAGATTTGTTATTGGAATAAAGAAAATTTAAAAATAAAATCAAATCTTGCTAAATTACTTTCCGTTTTTTCCAGCAGTTCTTATGGAATATGGTACCCTTCTAGTGGTAATTCATATTATTTAAAAATTTTTTAAAATAAATACCAAATAGTTCAGATGATTGTTTTTATAATATAGCTTGAGGTTTTCCCTTCAGCTCTTACCATACATACATAATAATTAACCCCTTACTTTCTGTCTTAGAATTAATAGGAAGGGATAAGCAACTGGGGTTAAGTGATTTGCCCAGGATCACACAGCTAGGAAGTGTCTGAATTAAGATTTGAACCCAGGACCTCGAGTCTCTAGACCTGGCTCTCAATCCACCAAGATATTTAGCTGCTCCCTCTTTTCTAACATATTTTACTGATCAACTTTAAAAAATTCTAGTAACTTAAAACTTGGAAAATCATTATACTAACATATAATTAGGGATAATGTAAAGTTAACTCCTGTCTTTTTAATTTACTTTTAAATTTTCTTCTAAGGAATTTTTATTTTTTGTTTCTCCATGAGAACTGTTATTTTGTCTAATTTATTAAAGTATCCTTAACTCCTATGTCTAAAACATACTTCCTCCTCACCTCCAATTGCCAGATCCCCAATATAAATGATATTTCTCAATTTGCAACTCTGTACTTATCACTTCACTGTCAGGAGGTGGGTGGCATGTTTCATCATAGGTATTCCAGAATGGTGGTTGGTCATTGTGCTAATGAGGAGTTCTTAAAGTTTTTAAAGTTGTTGGACTTTACAATGCTATTACTGAATATATAAATTTCTCTCCTGGACCTGCTCACTTCATTCTATAACACTTCATATAAATCTTCCAGGTTTTTTTCAAATTGTCCCCATTGTCATTTCTTATTGCACAAAAGAATTCCAACACATTCGAATATTATAACTTACTCAATCCTTTCTAATTGAAGGGCATCTCCCTCCACCCCAACTTCTAGTTTTTTGCCACTGTAAAAAGAGCTGCTATAAACATTTTTGTATATATAGGTCCTTTTGATCTTTCAATGACCTTTTTTGGAGTACAGACTCTATAGAGGTATCACTAGATGAACGGATATGCTCAATTTAATAATATTTTGGGCACAATACAAATGGCTTTCATGAAGCATGAAATAGGTAGATAACAGATATATGTCTAATGAAGAATAAACACTATAAGGCAGTGAAGGCAAACCTTTTAGAGATGGAGTGCCGGGTCCCCCAGAGACTGCATGCTGTGTTCCTTTCCTGCAATGAGTGCTGGGGTGTGGCCTGCCCTCCCCTGTGATGTGAAAAAAGGGTACCATAATTCCCTTGTTTTCCCTTGATCCTCCCTCCAGGTTTTCCAGACAACTTACAGGTATGTGTGGGGCCTCTATGCCTTTGCCTTCCTTTCTGCCACTCCCAAAGTCCTGGGCCACTCAGAACCCATTTAAGTCACCTATCTCTTCAGTCTGCTTGGATAAGAAGGGAACAATTCTATTCCTTTCTTAAGTCTTGTTACTGTCTTAAGCTCACTCAAGGTCTTACTATCTGCTTTCCTTTAGGCTCTCCAGATATCTACTAATGTATCTAAAGAGCCTTGCCATCTGCCCTTCCATTGTATATAAAGAATTTCAGATTCTTTCCATTTACCTTGAAGCAGAATCTTATTTTCACTGTCTTTACAAATTAGAGCATCAACTGAGAGCAGTGAATATTTCTCCCCCATTCATATCCTGAGCAGTCAGTGCAGTGTTTATTATATGGTACAAGTTTAATATATACTTTTTAATGAATTTGTTCCCCTCCTTTAAAGTCATACCTCATTATAACAATCCCTTAATGCCCACACAAATATGTTTTATCTCCTTTGGAATAAGTCAAATCTAGTTCCTTTCCCAATTTTTGTTGTCTTTAGTGTTATTCCTGCCTTTATAACCACTTTGATATTAAGGTCCAAAAACTACCAAGAATGGTAGTTCCTCCTATCCTTGATGGAGGATAAAATGTCATAATAGCTTTTGCAATCATTTTCTATTTTTCTTCTGTATATAGAACCCCTTCCATTTTCATTCTTCAATGTCCCTGTGATAACTTTGCTTAGATGGATATCTTGCCAAAGTCTTTAAAAATTAATTTTACTTCTCTTGATTTTTTCAGTTCTGTGAGATGATGTCCTTTACAAATGAATTTATTTTCTATCCTAGTGTTGCTTTTGGCAAGTAAGTCAGAAAACTTTTCAGGTACTTTTTGAACTTCTTCAGTGTCTTTTTAATAAGCAATTAATTTACACTTGTTAAATTTCAGGATAAAAATATTATGGTCAGTGTCAATGTAATTTCTGTTGTCAATTCCCTATCTTTGATTTTCAATCACTTGTTTAGTTCAGAATTAAATTGTTTTGACTGTATGCCACTTGTTTCTCATTATTATTCTTTCTTTTTAATATAAAAACATGAACTAAATTTTGTTCTAGTTACACGAACATCTACTTACCCAGGGTTAATTACCATGTTAATAACAAGTCTTTTTGTGCTAGTTAAAATATAAATTATTTTGTTTGTTCTCTATGGTGTCATTTGGCCCAGCAATTATTATTCATAAGTGTTCACCAATATGTGGCTTTTTTGTAGCCTTTGGCCTCTTTGATTCCATTTTCTTAAACTATGTCTTTTCATCTTCATTTTCCTCTACTGAAGTCACCAAGTAACCCAGAGTATGTTGATTTAATTTGGAAGGAATTAATCATGTCCCTAATAGAATTTTTCTGTCACTTTGAAGCAACTGATTATGATGCATGAATTAGTTATTTTCATGGCAATTTTTTTACAAGTACTTTTTATAATACATGAGAACCAAATATCCCATGAAATTATGTTTCTTGTTGCTTTTAAGTACATGTTAATACATATTCTCCTAACTTTGTGCCTCTACAAAAAATATCTATAAGCTATCTTTCAAATTAGTTGCAATGCTCTTTGTGTGGTAGCAAAGAATTGGAAACACAGAGGTTGTCCAACAGTTGGGGAATGGCTGAACAAATTGTGGTATACAGTTATAATGGAATACTATTGTTCTATAAGAAATAAATGGAATGATTTCAGAATCTGGAAAGACTTACATGCGGATACAAAATGAAGTGAACAGAAACAAAACATTGTAGTGACAGCAATATTTTTTAACGAATAACTGTGAATGACCTAGTTATTTTCAACAATGCAGTGATCCAAGACAATCTCGAAGGCTCATAATGAAAAATGTCATCTGCCCTCACAGAAAGAACTGTTGGAGTCTGAATGCAGACTGAAACATACATATTTCACTTTCTAATACTTTTTTTTGAGATCTTTTTCATAAAATGGAAAAATGTTTGACATAACTGCCCATGTAAAATCTGTTTCAGACTGCTTATTGTCTCAGAGATGTGGGGGGGGGTGGTTTGAAGGGAGTAAGGAGAGAATTTAGAAACCAAAACTTAAAAAAAATCCTTCTTAAATGCAATTGAGGCAAAATAAAAATTACTTTTAAATTAGCTTCAGCTTTCTTTGATCGTGTTTGTAATATATAGAAATGATGCTTTTGATCATTATATGTTATGTACTACTACTTTACTGAGGCTATCATTTATGTGCTTTTCTTCCTATTTGTTTTTCTAAGTGAACAATTGTTATTTCAGTGATGGAGGATAATTTTGCAAAATTTCTGCCTAAGCAATATGTTTTGTTTTATTTATCTATGATTTTGTTTTATTTTATGTTTTATTTATCTATGTCCTTTTAATTCAAATGTAATT
The DNA here is from genome assembly GCF_016433145.1 of Gracilinanus agilis. Classification (NCBI taxonomy): domain Eukaryota; kingdom Metazoa; phylum Chordata; class Mammalia; order Didelphimorphia; family Didelphidae; genus Gracilinanus; species Gracilinanus agilis. The sequence goes on from NC_058130.1 coordinate 98,132,766, forward strand.
TCCCTGCTAGTCTCCCTGAATGGAATCTCTATCTGCTACTGCTTTATCCAAAATTAAGATCACATTCTCACCTTTTTTTAAAAAAAATTAGGCAGATACATAATAGATTTTATTCATTATTTAACTTTGAATCTCCATGAGTTGTATTATGCTTAGCTTGTTTTGCAGTTGACAACTTTTTTTATTTTTTTTTTTAATTTAACCCTTAACTTCTGTGTATTGGCTCATAGGTGGCAGAGTGGTAAGGGTGGGCAATGGGGGTCAAGTGACTTGCCCAGGGTCACACAGCTGGGAAGTGTCTGAGGCCAGATTTGAACCTAGGACCTTCCATCTCTAGGCCTGGCTCTCAATCCACTGAGCTACCCAGCTGCCCCAGTTAGACAACTTTTGCCAACATCAAAGAGAAAGTTTATTTACTTTGTAATAATTCAATCTTAATCAAAACAACTCCTCTTTCACTCATGCCAAATACAAAACACATTATATACACTCACACAAATATAGTGCTCTCTCTCTCTCTATATATATATACTTTAAAAGTCCTTATTCTACCCCATATCTCTCAAGTGACTTAAAAATCCTTATTATGGGTTCCGGGTTAAGATGGCGGCAGAGTAAGAAGCAGCTCTCAACCTCTCCTGACCGAAACACACAAAACTCCTCAAGGGGACATAAAAACAAGTCCAGACGAACGGAGGAACCCCACAACAGGGCACAGCGTGGAAGGTACGTGGAATCGAGACATTTCCAGGCTATAAAGGGGTGAAACAGCTCTCACTAAATCGCGGGCTGAGCAACCACCCCACCCCAAACCCCTCCACACACAACATCTATAGTGCCGAAGCCAGCTAAAAAGAAATAGAGCAAGTTTGGGGCACCCATCGAGTCATTGGCAGCTCTGGGGCCTGTTCCTGAGAGCAGCAAGATTTAGGACCCCAATAAGCCAAAGAACGCAAGCGAAATCTGAGAGCGGGAGCAGAGAGTGGACTCCGGGCGCAGAGTGCACAGGCACGGGCGGAGGCGTGGGTGGAGGCAGACACAGCCAGGAACTAAAGCTCTGAAAACCTGAGTGGGGAACCAGTGCAGACGGGTATACGACTGTGAAAGCAGCGCCCTGAGACTTGTAAAGGAACCTCCAGCAGAGGATCAAGCAAGGGGGTCCAACAGGGGTCTTGACCTTGGAAAAAACCAGAACTCAGACCTCAGGAGCCAATAGACCGCGGACAGACACTGAACGCGAGGATAAACCTGAGAAGCTGCTGGGCTAATGATGGCTACCCAGTCTCAGGAAACTCAGAAGAGAAAGAATAACAACAAGAAAAAGAAGCCTTTAACACTCGACAACATTTACACAGAGAAAATCCAGACAACCGAGCAAACAGAGGAGGAGAACAAACAAGCATCCGGATCCTCCTCAAATAAGGAAAACTCCTCACAAGCTATGGAAGAGTTCAAAACTGAGATTTTGAGGAAAATGGAAGAGATTTGGCAAGAAAATAACTGTTTAAAAGGTAGAATCTTGCAATTGAACACCAGAAATGACCAGATTGAAAAGGAATACCAGAAGATTATGGCCAAAAACCAGAAGATTATGGCCGAAAACCGAAAGATTATAGGCGAAAATCAATCCCTAAAGGCTAGAATTGAGCAATTGGAAGGTAATGATCTCTCAAGACAACAAGAACAAATAAAACAAAGTCAAAAGACTGAAAAAATAGAAGGAAACATGAAATATCTCAATGAGAGAGTGACAGACCAAGAAAACCAGTCTAGAAGAGACAATTTGAGAATAATTGGTCTTCCAGAAAAACCAGAAATTAATAGAAACCTGGACTCCGTACTAAAAGAAATTATTCAGCAAAATTGCCCTGAAGTCCTACAACAAGAGGGCAATATAGACATCGAAAGGATTCATAGAACACCCACTACATTCGACCCAGAGAAGAAATCGGTTAGAAATATTATTGCCAAATTCAAAAGCTTTCAAGCAAAAGGAAAAATCTTACAAGAAGCCAGAAAGAGACAATTCAAATATCAAGGGGCACCAATCAGGATCACACAGGATCTGGCAGCCTCCACGCTAAAAGACCGTAAGGCTTGGAATACAATATTCAGAAAGGCAAGAGAGCTGGGCCTGCAACCACGGCTCAACTACCCATCAAAATTGACTATATATTTCCAGAGGAAAGTATGGGCATTCAACAAAATTGAAGAATTCCAGGTATTTGCACAGAAAAGACCAGGGCTAAATGGAAAGTTTGATATCGAACAACAAAAATCGAGAGAAACCTGAAAAGGTAAAATAAGATACTGAGGGAAAAGAAAGAAAACTTATAATTTTTAAATTTGCCTTTTAAAGGGCCTCAGTGAGATCTAATTATCTGTATTCCTATGTAGAGAAAT
>NC_058130.1:98140167-98140937 GCF_016433145.1 Gracilinanus agilis
AAGAAGTAGAAAGAGAAACACCATTTAAAATCACCCTAGACAATATAAAATACTTAGGAATCTACCTACCAAAACAAACACAGCAATTATATGAAAACAACTACAAAACACTTTCCAAACAAATAAAACTGGATTTAAACAATTGGAAAGCCACTGATTGCTCATGGGTAGGTCGAGCTAACATAATAAAAATGACAATTCTACCCAAATTAATTTACCTATTTAGCGCCATACCTATCAAGCTACCAAAAAACTTCTTTACTGAATTAGAAAAAACTTTAACAAATTTCATTTGGAATAACAAAAGATCAAGAATATCAAGGGAAATAATGAAAAAAAATGTGAAGGAAGGGGGCCTGGCAGTACCAGATATTAAACTATACTATAAAGCAGCAGTCATCAAAACAATATGGTACTGGCTAAGAGATAGAGAGGAGGATCAATGGAATAGACTGGGGATAAATGACATCAGCAAGACAGTGTATGATAAACCCAAAGAGCCCAACTTTTGGGACATGAATCCACTATTTGACAAAAACTGCTGGGAAATTTGGAAAACAATATGGGAGAGATTAGGTCTAGATCAACATCTCACACCCTACACCAAGATAAATTCAGAATGGGTGAATGACTTGAATATAAAGAGGGAAACTATAAACAAGTTAAGTGAACACAGAATAGTATACTTGTCAGATCTCTGGGAAAGGAAAGACTTTAAAACCAAGCAAGAGTTAGAGAAAATCACAAAATGTAAATTAAATGGTTTTGAT
>NC_058130.1:98141035-98210614 GCF_016433145.1 Gracilinanus agilis
TAGTCAAAATCAGAAGGGAAACAACAAATTGGGAAAAAATCTTTATAACGAAAAACTCTGACAGGGGTCTAATTACTCAAATATACAAGGAGTTAAAGCAATTGTATAAAAAATCAAGCCATTCCCCAATTGATAAATGGGCAAGAGACATGAATAGGCAATTTTCAGGTAAAGAAATCAAAAGTATCAATAAGTACATGAGAAAGTATTCCAAACCTCTAATGATTAGAGAAATGCAAATCAAAACAACTCTGAGGTATCACCTCACACCTAGCAGATTGGCTAAAATGAAAGAAGGGGAGAGTAATGAATGCTGGAGGGGATGTGGCAAAATTGGGACATTAATGCATTGCTGGTGGAGCTGTGAACTGATCCAGCCATTCTGGCTGGCAATTTGGAACCATGCTCAAAGGGCTATAAAAGAATGCTTGCCCTTTGATCCAGCCATACCATTGCTGGGTTTGTACCCCAAAGAGATCATAGATAAACTGACTTGTATGAAAATATTCATAGCTGCACTCTTTGTGGTGGCAAAAAACTGGAAAGCAAGGGTATGCCCTTCAATTGGGGAATGGCTGAACAAATTGTGGTATATGCTGGTGATGGAATACTATTGTGATCAAAGGAATAATAAACTGGAGGAATTCCAGGTGAACTGCAAAGAACTCCAGGAATTGATGCAGAGCGAAAGGAGCAGAGCCAGAAGAACATTGTACACAGAGACTGATATACTGTGGTAAAATTGAATGTAATGGACCTCTGTACCAGCAGCAATACAATGACCCAGGACAATTCTGAGGGATTTATGGTAAAGATGCTACCCACATTCAGAGGAAGGACTGCAGGAGAGGAAACATATAAGAAAAACAACTGCTTGAACGCATGGGTCGGGGTGGACATGATTGAGGGTGTGGCCTGGAAACTACCACACCAATGCAACTACCAACAATTTGGAAATTGGTCTTGATCAAGGACACATGACAAAACTAGTGGAAATGCGCATCAGCCATGGGTGGGTGGGTGAAGGGGATAGGAGGAGCATGAATCAGGTAACCATGTTAAAAATGTATATTAATAAATGTTAAAAAAAATATAAAAAAAATAAAAATAAAATAAAAAAATCCTTATTATGTTTCCCAAATTACTTGTTTAATTTTTACCTAAGTTCTTGTTTTTTAAAAATATTATCGGTATCTCTTCCACATTATGGAGAAGTTAGGGGTGCTGCTCCCCCATAATCTGGAAAATACAAATAAAATTTTTTGGGCCTCCCTTCATACCAGAGAAGAAATCTAAATTTTTTCTTTTTATTTTATAGGATGTTTACAGTACTCTACTGTAAAATTTGTTCATAGTCTATATGTAGATCAACGTCAACATTTCTAGCCTTTGCTTGTTTTTTTTTTTTTTTTTTTAAACCCTTACCTTCTATTGGCTCCAAGGCAGAAGAGTGGTAAAGGCTAGGCAATGGGGGTTAAGTGACTTGCCCAGGGTCACACAGCTGGGAAGTGTCTGAGGCCAGATTTAAACTTAGGACCTCCCGTCTCTAAGCCTGGCTTTCAATCCACTAAGCTACCTAGCCGCCCCCATTTCTAGCCTTTGTGTGTCACCTGTGGCTTCCACAAAATTCCCCCCAAAATTCCCATTTACTTTCTTACGTCTTATCCACAATATAGTGAAACCTTTGTGGGAAAGCCATGATGTGGAAGGGTAAAGTGTATTTAATTTTCCCTTGTATATTCTTTCCTTAAGTTATATTTCTTCTAGTTATATGACCTTTTTCTAGTGATACATTCTTTTTTTTTTTTTTTTAAACCTTTACACCTTCTGTCTCAGAATCAATACTGGATATTGGCTCTAAGGCAGAACAGGGGTAAAGGCTAGGCAATGGGGGTTAAGTGACTTGCCCAGGGTCACACAGCTAGTTAGTGTCTAAGGCTAAATTTGAACCCAGGACCTCCCATCTCAGGGTCTGACTCTCAATCCACTAGGCCACCCAGCTACCCCACTCCCTAAATGATTCATTCTTCAAATTCCTAACTTCTTTTTAAATAATGATTCTCAGACTAAATGTACATTAAAAATAATAAAAGATTTTTTCACTTCTTTTCTACTATCTTAAGCATCTTTTATACGTCTTTCAATTTACTTTTTAGATTACTTTTATATGCCTGGTCAATCTATATTTCAAAGACTTTGTCCAGTTTTGGATTTCTCATCAGAAAAGAATCATATTTTGCTTTGATTATAAATATAAAATGCTCATAATTTCTGGAGAAATAATCTTGTAGTTTAGGACAATTTGCCTTGATTTTCAATATTGTGAATTCCAGACTTCTTTTAGTTTTCTTTGCACGTATGAACTGGTAGCTGCTTATTTGCAATTTGTTTTCTCCTGGTAGCTGGAAAGACTATGTTTTATTTTAAGACTAGGAACTTGACAACTACATTCCTAAGGGCATTAAGCTCAAGGTCATTACTGTTATTGTCTTGTGAATACTATTAATTTGCACTCTGGACTCTATTTTTAATATTTCAAAGCAATTTTCTTTTATGATTTCTAGAATATGGTAAACTCTTTACTTGTGTTTTTCAAGAAGACAAATAATTCTCTTCCTCATTAAGATCAACCTGCTTTTGTTTATAGAGACTTAAAATTCATTTTTTTTTTTCCATTTCTCCTCTGTTGCTTGTTGTTTCATTTCAACTTTAGGGCGTTTTTTTTTTAAATTGTTTTTCCCATTTAATATGATTCTTAGAGTCTATTTTATTGAGTTTTTTCCATTTTTAAAATTTTAATAGTTTTTATATTCATCTTTAGAAATTATTGAAAGAATTGCTAATTTTTAAATATCTGTTCTAAATACATTTTATTCTGTCTCTTAATCACTGGAGGTTCTTGATATATTCATTTTTTTGTAGTATAAGGGTAGCAGTTATACCAGTCAAATTTTTTTTTCTTTTTGGAGGTTTCACCTCACTTTAAAATTTAACCCCATTGTATTCCTTTTTGCTTTCTTATTTCTTTACTTTTTTGTTCTTTTCTTAAAAAAAGTTTTTTTTCTTCTCCCTCTTTTTATGTTCTTTCATTTTTGCATTTGTCTTTGTTTTCAGGTAGTTCAGGAAAAACTAAGTTTTGACATCACTCCTGAAAGTTATCATCTTGCTGGAATTCTCTCAGACTCTTTATATAAACAGGAAAGGATCCTAAAGGGAAAAAAAAGGAGAAAATGCCTTTTTCCAGTTTCAAAGTTAGAAGGAATCTACTCACCATGAGGAAGTGAGAGAATAGGATGGAAGCCGGAATCCAACACTGCAATTCGTTCCTTTAATGTCATAGTATTGACATCTATAGGCTTCACAGATGTCTTACATTCACATAAGATACAAGTATGAGGCCATTCACAGCTGCACTTCACGGTAAGGGGTTTCTGTGGCTGAAAAAGGAGAAATAATACACTAGGTAAAAAGTTAACCAGTCAATATTTTGGCTTAGAAATTCTGAAGAGAACCTTATTGTGTGACTTTTGAAGGGATCTGGGCTTGAGGGAAGAAGCAATTTATACATTGTTCAGTAATTTTCTCTGCTAAGAACAAACTACTTACATGTTGAAATGAAGAGACAAGATGAGAATGCTATGTTTCTATTAGGACTAAAGAAAATTAATGAAAGGTACATAGCAACATTATAAGGACCTGTAACAAAACTATTTCTCCCTTAATAAGCCAGGAAAGAGATATAAAGTTTTAAATAATAATTCCTAATCAATATTTTTCTCTAGTTTTGAATTAAGAATTCTCCCTTTGTGGTTAAAAGCATGAGATATTATTAAGGATTTTAGAAATAAGTCTAATAAGCTAATAAGCTTTCTAAAATGAGATTTTACTATGCTTTTCTTTAAATAATCAAAATGTGTATTCAATTCAGTAAACATTTATTAAGCACCTTTCATGTTCCAGACATTGGCTAAGGACTGTATAGTTGTTAAAATTCTGTCATTGTTAATACTGTCACCGCCAGAATGTCATTTAAAATACTATTTTAAGATAAAAAATTCCACCCTGAAAGCTCTAATAGACTCTCACAACTATTAAAGCATTTTAGAAAGTCCTGCTTTTGATCTCAAAAAGATTGTCAGGAGGTATACCGAGATATACTCACAATTATAGATTCTTGGTTCCCCTCAACTTATAGCACATAGATGCCACTGATATATTAGAGGCAATTAGGTGGGGCCAGGGTATAGAGTGCTAGGCCTGGAGTGAAATGCTATCCCCAAATCCATGCATCATCAACTGTTACAGTCAGATAGCTAATGTGATACAGGACTTGCATTTACCTTTCTACTGAGGTATGAGACTGCATTGGTCCGGAGCAGCTTACGCTTCCTGTATCTGCACAGAGGGCGGATTCGGGCAGCAATACAACTGCTGTCATAGGGTGAGAGGGAGGTGGCTGGAGAATCCATTCGCTTCCGTTTACTGAGTGTCTCTTCAGTATGAGAGTTGCTATCCAAGGAATTTGATCGAGAACTGCAAATCAAAGAGGAATAAATCAGATGTTTCTTCTCAAGCCTTCTGAAAATGAAGACACTGGTTAATAGGAACCTGCTAGAATCAGGGTTCTAGAAAACTGCCTCTGATTCTTGAGTTTTTCTGTTTGTAATATTCTTGCCTCTGTCAACTTCTCCCATTTTGAAGCCTTTCAAGGAAAGATTTAGCACAAAGAAATGGCAAAATAGTCTAAAAGTAGGTCTTTTTTAATGAATGGCATACCTGATATTTGTTAAGAGACAAAAAAATAGCTGAATCTGAAAAGTACAAATTTATACTAAATAGGATTAAAAGTGAAAACATGCCCAACTCCTCCAGTTTAAGAGATGACCTTGAAATAAATTTATTTTGAAAACTTTTTTGGTTAACAAAAACTATTATACAGAATTTTTTCCAGCATCCACCCATACCCACACACTCCTGCCCAAACTGCTTGAGAATGCTCTCAGTAAGAGCATTCATTTAATAACCTGAAGAATTAGGAGACCCTTTTAGGGATGCTACAGAATTGAAGACAATGTTTCTAATATTATATAAAAAGGAAAAATTATAAGAATGTCATTTCTCCTTTGATTGCAACACTGTGGGAGACCAGCTCCCACAGGACCAGGGGTCCCTCGGAGGATGACAGCGTTGGTGAGAAGAAATGAGAGACAGAGTTTCAGACATGCATCACAGAGACTGCTCTGATCAGGCTTGGGCTGTCTTTATTTTTATATACTTTAATGGTTGGCATGGAATTTCATTTTCAACATACATCTTTTCTTGGAGATAATGAGTCCATACATTAACTGTTACTAAATTACAAAATAGTTTGATTGACATTCTATAATTATTCTATTTTCTTTCATAAAAAAAAAGATGCAAATCTTTACAGGAAATGTTCTCACCACGAAGGTAGCTGGTAATTGGGCCAGAAATTATTTTTCCACCCATCCGTGAGGTACAGGACATGCGTTTTGGCTAAGAATAATGGTTCTTTACAATAACTAATTAAGCTAAGGATAGTTATTTTTTTGCTCTATTCAATTACATAATTAATCAAGTTATTTGCTACACTTAACCAGATACACAATCAGATTTCAAAAGATACAATTAACCCAAGTTTTATTCCAATAAGAGCCTATCATTTTCCAATGTTTTTCAAAGGTATATTTGATGTGTTCTCTAGTTTATGGGGTTAATAAAACAGTCCAGTGTAATGGGACGTGTCAGCCTTAACTTGGAAGGTAACTTTTCATCCATTGTCTTCCCTATTTTAGCATTCTGGCTCAGGGAGGAGTGGAGGCTTGGAAACAGTCCTGGCCTGTTATTATGCAAGCTCCTGTACATGGAAGTGAAAAATCCAAGTACAGTTTTGTTGGGGTTTTAGAATATTTAGCATTAACTCACTATCTGTTGGATTGCTAAGAAGTAACTTTTAGGGGAATTTCTGTATCATTATATGTAAGAGTGAGATTTTCTTGGAAGTCTATAGTGACCCTAGGTAGTCTTCAGCTATTCTTCTGTATTTCCCTGGGGTTGAGTAATGTTATTGATCATTATAATTCCAATAATAGAGTGTATTAGTAAGAGAGAGGTCACACAGGGGAATCTGAGTGGGTACTTCCATCCTCCCTGAGAACTGCAGTCCTCAGATTCCCACCTGCAACCATATCATACAGGGTCGGGGGTTTGATGGCTTCTGGCACAACACAGACTAAATTAGTTAATTTTTGTTGAACATTTCACTACTTAGTACTTAAACAGGAGCATTAGGCAAATAGAATGCTGCCTGTCAATAGCTATTTGTCTTCTAAGCTAGATAAAGACTATTTTTATTAGGTGCAAGAGGGAGTTTAGGAGTCTTGAGAAGCCTCAGGTAATTCCTGGTATCAAGGACACTGAGAAGACTCCGTTAGTTAGTTATATGGGTAAGTCTATTCCTTCACAGGTAATTAGGTTCCTCTACAGAATATCTGAGTCAGTCTTCCACTGATTCTACCAGACTACTCTCTACTTCTTGAGTGAGACAGAAGAAAGAGGGATGTGAGGTGGGGTAAGAAAGCCAATCTTTTATTCCTGGTGATGGTTCAAAGTCCCTGGAGCCACTTGCACTGAGAAAAGACATTTTATAAGTCTAAAAACAAACCTATATAATTAATCAAACCTAATTGAGAGGGAGGAGAGAGAGAGAGAGACAGAGAGAAAGACAGAGAGAGAGAGAGAGAGAGAGAGAGAGAGAGAGAGAGAGAGAGAGAGAGAGAGAGATAGTGAGTGTTACTACAGCCTGGTCCGAAGGCCCAAACCAGGCAGGGCTTCAGAGGTCCCAGCCAAGGTGGGCACAGAGGTTAATTAAACAAGCCTTCTAGCACAAGGCCTCCTCTAAGACAAGAGGCCTCTTCGGAGAGGCTAGTGTCTCCAGAAACGCCAAGGAAAAGGGAATCAGCCTTAACTTACCCATGTGTCATTTGAAAGGGAAGCAGTATGAGGTCTCAACCCGAGCTTCTCCAAGGCCAAGTTCAAAGGGAAAAATTCCCTTCACAGGAACTTACCATCATATTTAAAAGATAGTTCTTTTCTTCACTTCTTGCTTCCAACCCCAGTACTACGTGGACAAATGGCAGCCTCAGCCTTGTTTTGGACTGCTGAGGGGTCAGTTGTTTTTGATTTGTCACTATCACATGTGGGTCACAGACCTCCCCCCTTGCTACTTGATTCTAAGTTGGGTGGGGTGACATATTCCTGGGGGCTAAAGTCTAAAGAATGAATAGGGGTGAGCTAATTTCATTTTCACAACAAGACATATTTAATGAATAGGTATATAGACTGCTCTGATTAAAGAAGGGTTTGGTTTGTGTAAGGAAGGAATGAGAGATCCAGGTACATAGAAAACATGGAGTGAGATGGTTAAAGGCCTTGAAATACAAATGGATTTCCAAATATTTTCTTCCTTTCTTTCAGAATTAGTCCCATGGTTCAAGTTCCATAAAGTATATAATTTGAAAACGGATATCCTGAGGAATTTTTTTTAAAAGAGAAGTTAATTAGAAGAGTAGAGAGATCTGAATCTATTTATTCTAGCAGTGGTTTAAATACACTGTAGCCTTGTGATATGATGTCTGAAGGCAGAACTGCTTCTACTCCCCCCCCCCAATAAACCTACGTACTATGAAAGGATATTTAAAGAATTTAAAATGCTTTCTGTATAAGAAATAACTAGAACCAACACTATTGCTCAAAGTATGGCATACCTTCCAGAAGGAAAAAAATCTTCAGTCACTGTACCAGAACAGGTAGAAACATTTCCTGATGTCTTAAAAACTAGTTCCTAGGTGGGGAAGGTCAAAAGGCAATAGTACTGTAAGCCATACCTCATGCTAGTCTTGTATTTGTTATAATATAGTCCTATGGCATGTCCTTTGGGGACCGAGAAATAGGATTCAGAATTCACTCCCAACTTGAAGAACTTCTATGAGGGGAAACCAACTACCTCATGAAACAGCCCATTCTACTTCTGGACAACTTTAATTGTTAAGAACACTTTTCTTATCAGAAAACTAAATCTCAATCTTTATAGTTTTCATATATTGCTTCAGATTTCTCCCTTGTGGGGCCAAAGAGAAGGTTTATCCCCTTTCCACAATGAAAATACTTGTCAATTCTTTCAGAAAGTTATCATGAACTGCCTGAGCCTTCCTTTTTCTAGGATGAACATTTCCATTTTCTTCAATGAACAATCATGTGGCAAAGACTTAAGGTTCTTCAGTATTTTGGTACATTCTTTTTATCAAGAGCATCCCTAATCTGTAATGCCCAAATATGAATACAATATTTTATTTTAAAAATATTTTTCCATGTTTACATAATTCATTTTCTTTCCCTCCCCACTTCCCCTTCCCCTCTTGGATCCCATACACACTTCCACTGGATTATACAAATGTTATCACATACCTATTTCCATATTATTCATTTTTGCAATAGAGCAATCTTTTAAAACCAAACCCCACAAACATTTTTCATATAAATAAATAAGTCATTTGTTTTTCTCCTGTGATTCTATTCCCACAGTTCTATGTGTATAGCATTCTTTCTCATAGATCCCTAGGGGTTGTCTTATAGTAGCAAAGTCCATTACACTGGATTGTTACACAATGCTTCATTTTCTGTGTTTAATGTTCTCTTGGTTCTGCTCATTTCACTCTGCATAAGTTTTTGGAGGTTCTTGCAGTTCATATAGAAATTCTCCAGTTCATCATTCTTTACAGCACAGTAGTATTCCATCAACATCAGATACCACGATTTGTTCAGTCATTCTCCAATTTAGGGAATACCAACTCATTTTCCATTTTTTTGCCACCACAAAAAGGGCGGCTATGAATATTTTTGTAGAAACATTTTTATTTCTTTAGGGTACAAATCTAGTAGTGGTATTGCTAGGTCAAAGGACATGTATTCTTTTAAAAGCCCTTTGAGCATATTTCTAAATTGCCTTCCAGAATGGTTGGATCAATTCATAGCTCCACCAGCATCTGAAAACAATACTTTAGATGTGGCTAGACCCTCATCACTTTATTAATGGAAGCTAGGCCTCTCTTAAAGTAACTTGGAATCCAATCAGCTTTCTGGCTACTATATCATACTTTTAACTTTGAATACTTTTGCATTCTATTAAAGCCCCCAGATCTTTTCCAAGGAAATTGCTGCCAAATCATACCCAGTCAACTTAACATTCTCTTGTCTCTATTTCTCCTTTTACTCATACTTTAACCCTCTGCAATCTGGCTTCCAATTTCATCAGTCACGAAACTACTCTCTCCAAAGTTACTAAAAATCTTTTAAAGTTGCCTCTCCACCTATCTGCTAAATTTTACACAGCTGAACATACTTTCCTCCTGCACACTTTCTCCTCTTTGGGTTTTCATGACAGTGCTCTTTTCTGGTTTTCATCTTACCTGGTGGACTATTCCTTTTAAAAGAAGTATAGTAATAAATATTGCTGAAAACCTTTTTTTTTATATTGAAGTGTGAGGATTTGTTCTTATTTTAGAGCATTTTTAAAAAATAAGATCACTGAGGGCACTTACAACTCAAAAGAAAAACCCATATATAATCTGAAACAAATGGAGGACATTTATGCCAAGTCTATTCCATTGATCCTCCCTTCTGTCTCTTAGCCATTACCTTACTATTTTGATGACCATGGTTTTATAGTACAATTTAAGATCTGGTACAGCTAGGCCCCCATCCTTCACTTTTTTTTCATTATTTCCCTTGATAGTCTTGATTTTTTGTCTTCCAAATGAACTTTGTTATATTTTTTTCCTAATTTAATAAAAAAGTTTCTTGGTAGTTTGATAGGTATGGCACTGAATAAGTAAATTAATTTGGGTAGGATTGTTTTTCTTATTATGTTAGTTCATCCTACCCATGAGCAATTAATGTTTTTCCAATTTAGATCTAGCTTTTATTGTGTGGAAAGTGTTTTGTAGTTGTGTTCATATAATTCCTGTGTTTGTCTTGGCAAATAGATTCCTAAATATTTTATGTTATCTAGGGTGATTTTAAATGGAATTTCTCTTTCTAACTCTTGCTGGTGAGTTGTCTTGGAAATATATAAAAATGCTGATGATTTATGTGGACTTATTTTGTATTGCTAAACTTGTTGATTATTTCCACTAGCTTTTTTAGTTGACTCTCTAGGATTCTTTAAGTAGACCATTATATCATCTGCAAAAAGTAAGAGGTTAGTCTTAAAAAGTAAGAGGTTAGTCTTCTCATTGCCTATTTTAATACCTTCAATTTCTTTTTCTTCTCAAATTGCTATTGCTAGGGTTTCTCATACAATGTTAAATAATAGAGGTGATAAAGGGCATCATTGCTTCACTCCTTATCTCTTTGGGAAGGCTTCTAATTTATCTCCATAGCAGAAGATTTTAAATATATACTGTTTATTATTTTTAGGAAAGGCTCTTCTATTCATATACTTTCTAGTGTTTTCAATATGAATGAGTATCATATTTTTCAAAGGCTTTTTCTGCATTTATTGAGATAATCATGTAATTTCTGTTGGTTTTGTTGTTGATATGATTGATTATGTGGAGGTTTTCCTAATATTAAACAACCCTTGCATTTCCAGTATAAATCCCACCTGATCAAAGTGAATAATCCTTGTGATCACTTGCTTGAGTCTTTCTGCTAGTATTCTATTTAAGATTTTTGCATCTATGTTCATTAAGGAGATTGGTCTGTAGTTTTCTTTCTCTGAATTCACTGACAAAAACTGCTGGGAAAACTGGAAAATAGTATGGGAGAGATTAGGTCTAGATCAACATCTCACACCCTATACCATGATTAATTCAGAATGGGTAAATGACTTAAATGTAAAGAAGGAAACTATAAGTAAATTAGGTGAACAAAGAATAGTATACCTGTCAGATCTATTGGAAAGAAAAGAAGTTAAGACCAAGCTAGAAATAAATAATATCACAAAATGTAAAATGAATAATTTTGATTATATTAAATTAAAAAGGTTTTGTACAAACAAAATCAAATGAACACAAAATTAGAAGGGAAGCAACAAATGGGGGGGGATCTTTATAACAAAAAACCTATAACGAAGGTCTAATTTCTCAAATATATAAGAACTAAATAAATTGTACAAAAAAAATTAAGCCATTCCCCAAATGATAAATGGACAAGGGGCATGAATAGGCAGTTTTCAGATAAAGACATCAAAAGTATTAATAAGCTCATGAGAAAGTGTTCTAAATTCCTCATGATTAGAGAAATGCAAATCAAAACAACTCTCAGGTGTCACCTGACACCTAGCAGACTGGCTAATATGACAGCAAAGGAAAGCAATAAATGTTGGAGAGGATGTGGCAAAATTGGGACACTAATACACTGCTGGTGGAGTTGTGAATTGATCCAACCATTCTGGAAGGCAATTTGGAATTATGGCCAAAGGGTTTTCAATGACTGTCTGCCCTTTGACCCAGCCATACCACTGCTGGGTCTGTACCCCAAAGAGATAATAGGAAAAAATGTGTATACAAAAATATTTATAGCTGCACTCTTTGTGGTAGCAAACACTTGGAAAATGAGGGGATGCCCTTTGATTGGAGAATGGCTGAACAAATTGTGATTTATCTGTTAGTGATGGAATACTATTGTGCTGAAAGGAATAATGAACTGGAGGAATTCCATGTGAACTGGAATAAATTCCAGGAACTGATGCAGAATGAAAGAAGCAGAACCAGGAGAACATTATGCACAGAGGCTGATACCCTATGGCACAATCTAACATAATGGACTTCTCTGCTAGCAGCAATGCAATGATACAGGACAATTCTGAGGGACTTATGAGAAAGAACATTATCCACATCCAGAGAAAGAATTGTGGGAACATTTCCTTGATCACATGGTTCAATGGAGATATGATTGGGGATATATGCTCTAAATGATCACTCTACTGCAAATATTAACAATATGGAAATAGGTCTTGATCAATGATACATGTAAAACCCAGTTGAATTGCCTATTGGCTATGGAAGAGGGGATGGAGAAAGGTAGGGAAAGAATACAAATCAGTAACCCTGGGGAAATATTCTAAATTCATTAATTAAATTTAAAAAACAGTGATTTGCTACCATTTCTTTCATAAAAGAGAACCAAGGTCAGAACCAACTCTCT
Source organism: Gracilinanus agilis (assembly GCF_016433145.1). NCBI lineage: Eukaryota > Metazoa > Chordata > Mammalia > Didelphimorphia > Didelphidae > Gracilinanus > Gracilinanus agilis. The sequence goes on from NC_058130.1 coordinate 98,153,264, forward strand.
CTAAATGAACAGGATATAACTGTTCTATGATGTTCCCCTTTTCATTATGGTTCACAGGAAATTTTTTCTTGTGAGACATATCAAATGGGGGTTTGTAATTCTCTTAATGCAGAAATTTTTTTTGGAAAAAGCTGTGAATTATTTGAGTAATTAAATCTATTAACAGATTTACTGAACATAGGAAGTATAAGGCATGGTCAGTACTGTACAGAAACAGAATTATAGAGGTCCCAAAATATAATAGAAAAAAATAAAGAACTAGAACAAGACCTCACCTCTGGGTCTTAGTTTCCAAATCTGTAAAATGGACATGACAACTACCCAAATCCAGTTCACCAAGGAAACGGGAAGTGGGTGGGACAACCAGTTTAAGTAGCTCTGAGATATGAAAGCGATTGCTGATCAAGAGAATAATGCAGATTATTGATCTATTCTAGAGCATCAGTTCTCCAAGTGTGGTCCAGAGATTCCCTGTGAGTCTTCAAGATCCTTTCAAGGTGTCCATGATTACAAAATTTCTTTCATGATAATGATGTAATTTATCTATTAAAATAGTCTTCCCTTTCCCAACTTTGAAAGGTCAGATTTTCTTCATATCCTTCAACCAAAATAACAAGGCAACAGATTAAATTGAGAAGTAGAAAATCTAGCTGACTTCTATTAACCTTAGGCATTTAATGAAATTTTAAAGTATGTAAAACAATGTCACTTTTCTGAGTAACCTTTTTATAAAAAAGTTATTTTCCATAAAAAGCAATTCAAGTTGATAATCGATAGATTTATTATTAATTTAAATGAATTAATACATATTTTTAAATTATCCATTCTAATTTCTAATACAGTAAATTTTGATCCAAACTACATTAACAAAAGCTCTTTGGGATCGTCAATAATTTTTAAGAGTGTAAAGGTCTCCTGAGACGAAAAAGCTTAAAATCAGCTGATCCAGAGTTTAAAGGGACATTAGAAGCTTCCATTACCTAGGATAATGGAAATGGCAAAAACTCTTCTGTGTACCCAGAGGGGCAGCACTGTCTACATTCAATGTTTCCTTTTTTCCTCAACAGTTAAAACTGGGCTTATGACCTTGAAAATTCAAATCATATCCAATTCTTGAATTAAGCTGATTTCTGAAGCTAATCTGGAAAGTGATGGTAGAAGGGATGTGCCAATTTGACTCCCCTGAGACTTAAGGTCTTAGCAACATTATTAAATTATTTGAAGAATCTTAAAAGTCTCAACTGTTCCATTGTGACATCTATAAGCCGAGTGATAAAAGGAGACAATTTTAAAATCAAAACATACTTTAATCCCCAGTATCTAGAACATAGTATGTGCTTGGCAAATGCTTAAATACCAAAGAAAAGTAGCCTAAAGAGATTTCACTACCAGATGTTTCTAGTGGCATAGATGGTGGGTGTGTGTACTATGAAAACATCAAGATTAGTGGCCAGGCTGGCCTACATTGCTGAAAAATCTAGTGAACTCTGGATTCCAAAGTTTGAAGGCCAGTGGCTAAATCACTGTACCAGCAATACTATTCATTGAGTTATTCATTAGTATAACACACAGTGGACAGTATTGGACTTGAAACTAAAGTGCTTAAGTTTCATTCCTTCCACTCTCATTTATCCCAAATCAGTTTCCTTATCAATAAAATGGCAAAAACAATGAATCCATGTAGTCCTCCTTGTGATCCCTTGTGCCTGTTACTGTGGGTAAGACACTTGACTTCTTGGTGTTCAAGAAAGCTTGCTAAGACCTTTGAGTGGTAAGGAAGTTGCCAATCTGCAATTGAAAGTTGCATTTTTCTCACTAGCTAGTTCTTTTAAGTTGATGAAATGAAAGGTCTGGATCAAAAAAATCAATCAAAACCCTCATAAGATTGTTGTAAAAGTTAAATAAGATAAAAGTATTAAGAGCCTTTTACAAATCCATATGCATGATTAAATGAATTAAACCACTAAGAAAACTTATTTACAAGCTCCTGGCACCCTCTGGAACCACTTACAATTCCCTAGTAGCTGCCTTACCTCCATGTAGGCACCTTCATACCCTGAATCCTTTTATCTAACTATCTCAGCTACCTGTCACCTTTGGATAACTCTAACTCCAGGCTGGATTCCTATGGAACTAATTTCTCAATGACTGACATACTCCCAACTCTGTTGTTTTCTCCTAACCCAGTGATTCTGAATATTTAGCTATCACTTTTAAAACCCAACTCCTTTATTTCTATCCCTCTCAATCCAAATCCACCAGTGTCTCACTCTAAAAGTGAGACATTCTTTTCTCTCTCCCTCCATCTTGCACTTGCTAAGACCAGGCTCCTTCCTGATGATGCAGTATCTCTGGCTACTCTTTCTAGCACTAGTTGTACTTTCAATTATACTCCACCCCAACCCTCCTGGCAATTCACTGGAAGTAGTGGGAGAGTTAGATATTCCTTGAATTCCATTCCAGGCTCTTCCTCTAACACCATTATCCAATAAAATCTTTTCCTTGAGATTCATTCAGTCCATATTTATTACCCAATCAAGATTCTGGTGGTGATTATATACCAACTCTAGGACATTCAACTTCCTTCCTCAAATGAATTTAGTGTCTGGCTCACAGTCTTTCACTGTTTTCCAACTCCTGCCTTCTCACTTAGGGATTTTAACATATGTTAATATTCTTTAAAAATAATTTCCCAATTCCTCAATTTATTAATTTCCCACGAACTATTCCTTCAGTCCATTTCAGTTAGTCATAATGTTGCTCTTCCCATGACCCACAAATGAACAGTTCCATGTTCATTAAATCTGAAAATTCCTTTATCTGATTATAATCTGTTTTCATGGCACTTCTCTCTGTGAACCCTATTATTCATTCTCATTTTCAGTCCTTCTACCTCTCATTTCTTTCCCAGGCCATCAACCCTAATCTGGCTATAATTTCCTCTCTTCTCCATCCTGATTCCCTAGTGAACCAGTTCAACTCTATACTGTCCTCTCGAGAAACTTGTCTCCTTATTCTATTGCTGATCTTGCTGTACTGAGCCTCAGTCTTGGATTACTCTGTTGTATGTTTCTCCTCATGCTGCCGAATAAAACTGGGGGTGGGGGTTGGATGGGAAACAGACACAAAATCATGCTGACTGGGATCACAACAAATTTATTTTCTATAATCCCCAGCTGGTACCTCATTGAGGCAAGACAATTTTTTTACAGCTTACTTTACTCCTCATTTTGACACGAATGAAAAATAATTAAACAATAATAACAAACTCTCACTAGAATGGCTTTTCCAAGCCTTTTCTTCCCTTCTGGAATTGCCTATGAATCTCTCTACCTCCACCCTCTCAGGTGAGAACCTTGCCTTATTATTTCACTGAAAAAATTGAAACCACTTGAGTTCCCTCCTCTCATCTCACATTACTCAGATACTTTCCACCACTATTTCTTTCCTTCACCCATATCTAACAAGAAGCAGCCTGTCTCCTTGCCAAGGCGGCCCTCTATATTATAGCACAAGTGTTCCCATTCAACCCTGTTTTCTCCTGCAGATTATCTGTTCTATCTCACATTCTTCTCACTAAAATTCAATCTCTCCCTGCCCACTGGCTGTTTCCTTACTGCCTAGAAACACATCCATGTCCACCCCTTTCCTCCCAAAACTCTTTAATTTGATCTATCCCTCTCTGCTAGCTACTGTCCAGAATCTCCTTTCCTTTTTGTGGCTTAAACTCCTTGAGAAAACCATTTATAACTGCTCCCTACACTTCCTTCCCCCTCTCCCCTTAGTTCTCTACATTTTGGCTTCCAACCTCATCATTTAAATCAAACTGTTCTTTCCAAAGTTACCAATGATCTTAATGGCCAAATCCAAGTTTTTCAATCCCAATATTTCTTAATTTTCTGCAGTCTTTGATACTCTCCAATATCCACATCTCCCTGGTATTCTCTTCTCTCTAGGTTTTTATGAAATTGCTCTATCCTGCTCTTTGTCTGACACTCTTTCTGAGTATCTTTTGCTGTATTATTATCTAGGATACACACATCTGCCATGGGTATTGCTCTCTTCTGGGCTGTCTTATCTTCTTTTTTCATACTATTTTGCTCAATGATCCCATCAGTTCCCGTGGATTCAATTATCACCTTCATGGTGTGATGCTTTCCAGTTCTTATCTAGTCCTCACCTCTTTCCTGACCCGTTATCTTGCATGTTCACCTGCCAATTAGACATCTTACATTGGATAACTTATTGACTTTCAGCTTCATGTACTATTTTTCAGCAACTACAGTGAACCATATTAAACCATACAACCAAACTTAAATATATCTCAACTGGTAACATCTTGTGACAAGTGAGAAATGGGCAGGCAAGAAAGAAACAGGATATTCTGAAAGTGACTTTAATAGTGGTCCATTATTACCTGAGTTATTTTGAGGTGAAGTATATACCAACCTCATGTGATTATAACAAAGATAAAAACAAACATGAAGTATGGCACAAAAACCCAAACTTATAAGCAGTCAAAAGATATCAAAGTCCATGTACTAAAATAAAACTTATGTCCTTTAGGCCTTTTGTTTTTCCTAACCTATTTACTTAAAAAACAGAATTTTAACAAACACCATAATCTGATTTCTCAGTTCAAAACAAATTAAAAATTTCCAATTAGTCTAGCTAGCTCTTTTGACTTCTCTACCTCCTCCTTCCATCCTTTAGAACTGAATGATCATTCTCTGCCTTTGAAACCATATCTACCGTCACAGATAGTTATTAATTCGACACTTAATATCCACCCACATTTAGATCTTCATGTTTTACCTCTCCCTGAACTTTTTTTAAAACCCATACTTAGGGTCAGCTGGGTAGCTCAGTGGAGTAAGAGTCAGGCCTAGAGACGGGAGGTCCTAGGTTCAAACCCGGCCTCAGCCACTTCCCAGCTGTGTGACCCTGGGCAAGTCACTTGACCCCCCCATTGCCCACCCTTACCACTCTTCCACCTATGAGACAATACACCGAAGTACAAGGGTTTAAAAAAAACCCCATACTTTGTCTTAGAATAGATACTAAGTATTTTTTCCAAGGCCCAATTGCAATAAGGACTAGGTAATTGAGGATAAATGACTTACCCAAAGTCATGCAGCTACTGTCTGCAGCCACATTTGATCCCATCTCTAGGCCTGGATCTCTATTCACTGAGCCCCTTAGTTGCCCTGCCCCATCTCCTAACTCATAAAGCCACATTCCCAGCTGCTCATGCCTGTCCTATCTCAAACTCAAAATGTAGAAAACTAAACTCATTCCTTTAGTACAAATTAAATCAAAACATGCCGTTTTTGTAATATCTTATCTTAGGGAGTCGTTTTTACTTCTTCCTTTCCCATATCTGATAATTCACACATAGATTTAGTAATAAAAGGGACCTTGGAGGTTACCTAGTCCAAACACCTTATTTTATAAGAGGAAACTATGTTCCAGGAAGTTTAAGTGAAATGGCCCAAATTATACAGATGGTATCAAAGGTGAAATGTGAATCCAGTTTCTCTGACTCTAAGGCCAATGGTCTTTCTATCACACCATGGTGCCCATTTCATGTTCATTCTTTGAAACATCCCATGCCAATGGTCTTTCCACCTCTATCCAAATTGTTATATATTCTTTCTTTGAAGAATTACTTATATGCATTCCTTCCTTTTAATTCATACTACCACCTTTTTATACAGGTCCTTATAACTTCTTCCTTGTATTCTTTTCAGCTTTCAAGTCATCTGGTAAATTGTAATAATACTTAATTATGTGAAGAACCTGTGATTTCATTGGCAATCAAAACTTTTAAAGATCTCAATCCACCTAAATTTTAGGATATAAGATCTAGGGAGGTTTTTGAGGGACAAAGAGCTAGAGTGGCTTATCTAGTCACAAAACTAGTAAAAAGGCAGAGGCAAAATCTGAATTGAGGTCTTATTGATTCTAAATACTGTATACTATCCACACTACACTAAGCTGCTAATAATCAAAACACTAATAACTAAAGCACTCATGGTTATGCCAAGAATTTAATATATATTCTCTTGGTAATTCTCCTAAGAAGTCTATCCAAGGGTGTGTTTTTCCTATTACACTAATTTAATCTTACTAAGATTGTAGTCACATACCTGTTTTGAAATCTTCCATTTTTCTCCATTACCCATAGGACAAAGTTTAAATCCTTCAGCCTAGTATTCAGGTCCATCCAAAAAAGGTTTCTACCTAGTTTGGTTGCTTTATTTCCAACAATTTCCAAACTTTCTGCTTTATTCAAACTGTCTTACTCCTTTAAAGCTATCCTACAGTATTATACTTTGTTTTGTCGTTTCACTTTTACTTTCTCCCTCTGTTCTGTCTTAAATAAATCATCCAAGAGCCAACTCAAATCTTATATCCTTTGTGAAAACTGAACATTCTAGCTTGAAGTATTCTCCTTGAAGTCTTTCAAGTAATTACTTCCTTTACAACTCCTTTAGTAACCAATCATGTTAAATCTTTTCTTGTCTTGGATGACTATGAAATCTTTCGTTCTTTTTTCATTGCTTTTAGTGTTTTTCTTAATTTTTGCCTCAACTCTTGTTCTTCCTTGCACTATATAAACAGTGAGGACCATGACTCATACTCTTTGTAACCAACAAGGTATTTGGCAAATAAATTAATTAGTAAATATCCATTATTAGTGGTTACCCTGGAAAAAATTATTGTGGCTTCCAAAGGATGTGCCAAAAACGTGGCTCTCCCAGATTCACTTAAAACATCCTACTTTTCCCCCCATGATAAATCTGACTTCATTTTAACTTGTAATAATTGTTATAAAGCATCAGAATCCAAAACAAAATGACTTCTTAAAATGCAAGAGGTTGCAAATCTTTATTTTGCAGTGTCATCTCACCTCATTCTCCAGTGTTTCTCCTCCCCACAATCTGAGACTTCCATATTCCTGGGCCCTGCCCACCCCTAGCTCATTTGCTGTCTCTTCTTCCTGGCTTGGCATGGAGGTCTCAACATTAGCTCTGTCCACAGGAGGAACAAAGCCATCTCTGCTATTGCAAATTGTGGGGTAGTAAAGAAGAGGGTAAGAGGGTTGAGAGAAGAGGAGGAGGAGGCAGAAAAATCTTCAGCCCTGGATAATGGGTCTAGAAACAAGTGGCAAAGAACCCTGCTGTTGATGATCACTCTTCTCTTTTCAGTGAAATTTTGTGATACTGTTATCTTCTGGTTTTCCTTCTACCTAACTGGCCATTCCTTTCATAATCTCCTTTCCTGGTTCAATCCCTATCTCACTTGCTAACTGTGGGCATACCCCAAAGCTCTATCCTGAGTCCCCTATTATTATTAAATACAGTTACTATTTATAACTCTCTTACATGGTTCTCATGAAGTTCTATGGGTTTAACTACAATTTCTATACAGATAACTTATCTATCCAACCTCTCTAATCTCTTTCCTGAGGACCAGACCTCCATCACCAACTGCCGGTTAGACATTTCCAACTCAATGTCATGTCCACAAGTGAACTCATTAACTTTCTCCCAAACCCGCCTCTATTTTTTCACTTCTATTCAATAGGTATGCCACCTTAGCATGATCTCTGACTCCTCATTCTCTTTCAGGCTCAACATCAATTCAGGTACTAAATCTTGTCATATCTTGCTCCACAAGACCTTCTGTCCTGGGTCCATTTCTTTCTAACCAGTAAGCTACCATTATGACTTAGGCCCATTTACGTGAACCTATGGCATACATGCCAGAGGGGGCTGCTCCCTTCCCCTTTTCCACAGGAATCCGAGAACATTTCACACATTATCCACCATTCTGCCCAGCATCTCAATGGGAGCATTTCCTCCTTCCTGTCTAGGGTAAGGTGGAGGGCTCATATGTGGGGTAAGGGTTGCAGTTTGGGAACTTTTTCTCTAAGGTCTCTAAAGTTTCGCCATGACTGGTTTAGGCCCTCATCATCTTGCTCCTAGACTAAAACAAAACAAAACAAAAACCCTTGCCTTCCACTTTGGAATCAATATTATATATTAATTCCAAAGCAGAAGAGTGGTTAAGTGATAGGCAATGGGATGCCCAGGGTCACACAGCTAGAAGAGTTTGAGGCCAAATTTGAACCCAAGATCTCCCATCTCTAAGTCTGGTTCTTAGTCCACTAAGCCATCTAGGTGCTCCCACAATACACTTTTTTTTTTTTTAATTTTAAACCCTAACTCCTGTGTATTGACTTATAGGTGGAAGATTGGTAAGGGTAGGCAATGGGGGTCAAGTGACTTGCCCAGGGTCACACAGCTGGGAAGTGTCCGAGGCCGGATTTGAACCTAGGACCTCCTGTCTCTAGGCCTGGCTCTCAATCCACTGCGCTACCCAGCTGCCCCCCCCCCCAATACACTCTTAACTGGTTATCTTGCTTCATGCTTCTCTCTAATTCAATCTGTTTTCCACAGACTAATTTTCCTAAAGTGAAGGTCTTATTGTTCTCCTTTTCAAAAAATTCCAGTGGCTCCTATTACCTCCACTATAAAAAAGAAATTCTTCTGTTTAGATTTAAAGCCTCATGCAACATGGCCCCAATCTACCTTTACAATCTCTTTACATATTAAGTTTCTACACACTCTCCACAGTCCAGTAAAATTGGCATTATTACTGTACGTCTTATGTGGTATTCACTCCCTGTCTATGTTGCCATATACCATGTTTCCTTCTCACCTTTGCTTAAGCCTCCTTCCAATTTAGCTCAGTCATTTTTTATACTGGACCTTTCTTGTATGTCCAGGCTGCTACTTAATTTCCAACAAAACTGGCTTTTGTCTGTTTTGCATATGCTTATATAGGTGCTTATGAAAGTACATTTTTATCTTTCCTGATAGAATAGATGTTCCTTGAGGGCAGAGATTGCTTTACTCTTGTCATTTTGTACTCAATACCTAGCACAGTGTTGGGAATACATTACGTGGCGAACATATGCCATGTATGCTGGAGGGGGCTTCTCCCCTCCCCTTCTCTAAGCATGCTTATGGACATTTCTCACTTGACCTACCACTCTGCCCAGGAGTCCAATGGAAGTGCTTCCTCCCTTCTGTGTCTGGGGTAAGGCAGGGGGGGCTCACATGCAGCATGAGGGTTGTAGTTTAGGCACTTGGTTTCTAAAAGGTTCACCATCACTGCATTAGGTACTTAATAAAAGTGTGCTAACTGAACTAAAATGTTAAGTATGTCCTAATTCCTTAGAGCAAAAAAAAAAAAAAAAAATACTGTGCTGTAAAAGCAAAAAAGAGTATTTAGAACCACAAAAAAAGAGCAGATAATGTAGATGAGGTAAGATATACAAAAATATAATTCAAGTGGTATTTTCATTTGGAGAAGAAAAAAAAATCACTGAAGGTGTTCATTGTTGGAAGACAAGAAGACCAGAAGTCAAATCCAGCTTCATACACTTAGTAATTTTGTGTCCCTGGACAAATCATTTTCCTTCCATCTGCCTCGTTTTCTTCAACTGTAAACAGGGATAATAATAGTACTTACTTCCTAGGATTGTTAAGAACAAATGAAATAATATTTGTAAAATGCTTAGCACAATGCCTGCAAAACACTTTGAGATATCTCTCTCTCTCTCTCTCTCTCTCTCTCTCTCTCTCTCTCTCTCTCTCTCTCTCTCATATCAGGTCATTTAAATTTCAATTTCTATGATCCTAAAGAACTGAAACATATAAAATGTTATATAAATGCAAAGCATGATTTGTCTTAGACAGGAAAAGACAAAATTACATGTTTCAAATGAGAGTTTTTGAGCTAGAAGGGTCCTTAGAGCTCATTTCATCTCATTTTATAAAGGAGGAAGAAACTGAAGTTCTGGGACATTAAGTAACTTGATCAATGTCAGTGGCCAAGATGAATTTGAGCCTTTGTGATGAGGCCAGGATAGAACTAAGTCACTGAGCACAGCACTCTCAGGATAATAATCCTGATCCTTAGTATCCTAAGAAATCCTTGCCTTTCTATATCTTTAATTGAAGATTGTAATTGTAATTGCTATTTCCTTAGGAAAAGGCATGTAAAAGGACTGCCCTACAGTTTACCTTATCATATCTTTGATTGTGGGGTGGGGGGAGGGAGAAAGGGCCTTTTCTCTGGCATACTGAATATTTGTTGTCTCTTTCCAATTAGAATGCAAGGTCCCTGAAGGCAAGACAATTTTATTTTCACATTTATATTCTCAGCTTTTTGCTAAATGCTTGGCATACAATAAATAAATAATAAATGTTCTTGCATTCAGACTTCAAATCCAGCCTCTTTGCACCACTTGGTAATATAAGAAATATGCTTGGTAAGAAAGAGAACTGCTAAAAAAGGAAAGCTAATTAATAAATACTCATTATGTGCTCATTTAATTTTCCTCACCAATCCTAGACTTGAGTCTAACAGGGCCACCAAATAAAGGCCATCTCTTTGAGGGCAGAATAAATCTAGTATGGAAAGTGGAAGAGACAGGATTCATTTATAACAATTATCATGATACTTTAGTAAATGCCTTCAGGATTAAATTTATATGTCTACTATTTCATGCTTTTGCACAAGTTTTTATTAGGGCCACCTCAGTCTATCTATCATCCTTAAGTAAAACATTAAAGAAAAGAAAAAGAGAAAAAAAGAAAAAAGAAAAAACTGGGCCTCCCTCATGTAAAAACTTTTTCTCTACTCTAATAGGATTTGGGCTTTGTCAATCACAAGAAAAGCACATGGGTTATAAGGTGAATTATAGGTGCAATTCCTGGAGGAAAAAATCTAAGTATATCCAAGTAGTTTTGAATGTAATTAGAATAAAATATTTAAAGCTAAAAATTGCATTCCAGATCAACAAAATATCAAGCTTAAATATAGCTATGATGAGCATTCCAGTATTGAAACTCCCCCCACCAAACTTGAAGGCACATACAAAATGTTTGAGTAATAAAATGATATACATAAACCACCTGAAATACTTCTTTCCAGCTAGTTCTGCAATCCTTTTCCTTTAGTTAAATAGGTTTTTGATTCAAGTGGTTACAGTGCTTGTGATACATGACCAAAAAAAAAAAAAAGGAATTATAAATAATTTAGTAACAATTGAGCACCTCATCTACAAGTCAAAAGTGTTTTTCTTAGAAGAAAATACATTTTAACCTTATCAAAAAGACCAGTAAATTTATGATGTAATTTTAGAAAACATTTCGCTTTAGGAAACATTCTTTGTAATGTTATTTTATACAAGAAAATCTTTCTTCCTCTAGCTACACCATAGGTGAATATGCTAAAAAGGAATTTAGATAAAAGAGGGACAAAAAGATTCAGGCAATTATAAGTGAAGATAAGGCTTCAGATTTTATGTAGTGACAGGGACATTAACATAAGGGAAAAAAAACTCGAGTGTACAGTTATGAAGTGAAAAAAAAAAGCATTTTAATAAAAGGCTCTGGGAAGATATGCCAGAAAAAACACCTTGCTATGAAGCAACAATGATATAAAATTTCTTTTAGGAATATAAGTCAGGGTAACTGAGGGTCAGGCCTGGAGTGGGGATGACTTAGGTTCAAATAGCTTTGTGATCTTGAGTAAGTCACTTAACTCCCAATGACTAGCCCTTGCCAACTCTTCTTAGATTTGATATTAAGACAGAAAATAAGGGTTTTTGGGGGGGAGGGGAAGAAGAAATATAGCCCCACGGTATTATGAAGAAACACTGGGAAGAATAAAAATATAATAAAGCATACAGTTGGGGGAAATTTTCATTTAAAGCCAGAAACCAGAAAAGGGGACACTAAGAACAGAGAAATATTAAAGAACAAAAAGCACTTGCATGATCTGACAATTTTAAGAGATAAAGTTCAATTACATATATCATTAATACACTTACTATTTATCTCTTCATAAGTAATCTCCTAATCCTTTGAATTATTTTTTATTTTCCATACATCTGAAAAATATCAAATGTTTATTTGATGACCTACTATTTTCAAGGTAGTATTTCTGGGAGAAAGTCTTCAGGCACAGTACTACCACTTCAAGTAACATGGTAGGGGAGAGGTTCATAAGAAATCTTTATTAAAATGTTTTATTAGAAATTTAACATTAATTATCAAACAAAAAAGGAAATTTGTTCAGTAATTATTTTCACTTAAATTAATAATAAAACATATCACATTCATTCCAAGTTTTTTCCATTAGAATTCTTTGTCCATTTTCATTTTTCCTCATATGATAGTGTATACTCTATTCTTTGGGTCATCTTAGTTTCCACTTTGTTTCAAAACTTGAAATTGTTTTAATACCCATTCTTTTCTAGATGAATTAAAGTTTTAGTGATGATGTGTATTTATTTTGTTTCATCCAGGAGAATGTAAGCATGGATTGTTTCATTTTTGTCCTAGAATCCAAAGTACCTATCACAATGATGCATACATAGTACATGATTAATACTCAATTCATTTATTGTTTTTCTTAAAAAATAATTTAACATGAAGTGCATTAGAATGTGAAAATGTTATTATTATATGGCGTTGGTGGCAGACCTATGGCATACATGCCAAAAAAAAAACCAGAGCTCTGTCTGTAGTTGCCCACCAGAATTCCTTATTAGAAAGCCAGAGCAACTTGGGGTGGAGCTGTTCCCCTCCCCCTCTCCATGTACCTGAGGACATTCCTCACTTGATCTACCCCTCTGCCCAGAAGCCCAATGGGAGCACTTCCTCCCTCCCCTCCTATCCCTGTCTAGGGTAAGGTGGGGGCTGGCTCACATGCTATGTGAGGGTGCAATGCAGATGGCAGCCTTGAGTCCATGGGGAAGGTGATCCGAGGTAGGTTTGAGGGAAGCATAGCTCACTGCATGGCACATAGCTGGAGGGGAGCAGAGTGCTGGGTCCAATCTCCTTTTCCTCTCCATGAGTGCCTCTCATCACTCTTCCCTCTTCCCAGCAGTTCAATGGGAACACTTCCTCCCCTCCCCTGTCTGGGGTAAAAAGGAGGGCCAGGAGGGTGAAGTGGGGCACGACACTCGGTCTCTGGCAGGGGGTGTTAGAGGGGGACAGAGGGGTAAGGCATGGAGTGTAGCACTCCATCTTTAAAAGGTTTGCCATCACTGATATATGGGATTTTATTTTGGTTCAAGATAAACCCAGGATAAGAGCTAATGAGTCTCGAGTATTAATTTTCTGCATTTATAATGGGTCCTAGGAATAGTACAGAATGAAATTCACACAAAATATCAATGCAAATTTAGCCAAAGATAAGCTTGTTTTTATTATATCTATAAAACCAAAGCAACTAAAAAAGCAGCAAAAATTATGAGTTATACTACTTCTTCCTTCATTTGCACAACACCCCTGTTGCTCCAAATGGATGACTTTAGTTCCTAAAAAATGAATGACACTTCTGCTGAAATGGGACAGAAGAATCATTCTGAAATTTGTGGAGTTTTTAAATACAAGATCTGGAAGAGATCTTAGGTTTAGTTGAATACCATTTTATAGATCAGCAGTTAAAGTGTGCTCTAGGGACTTTGGGGATACAACAAAATCAAATTATTTTCATTATAATACTAAGATTAATCTAACAGTCAATATCAAAGATATCAATAATTAAAACCCTTTAAAATAAAACTTCTTGGGGGGTGGTATCCTCAATAATTTTTAAGAGTAAAAAGGAGTTCCAAGACCAAAAGTTTGATGGTTCAGTATAAAAAATAGAATTTATAGGTCCTCTCCTTTTTAAAAACAAAAGTCACAAGATAACCCTCTTATTCTCCTCAATACCCAAGGGGTGGCATGGCAGAAGAGATAAGAGTGCTAGATGGGAAGTTAAGAAGACTTGGATTTCACTTCATACAGCATTACTAATATTTAGGTCCCTCAGAGAACTTTTTAGGATTTGGCCATAGCCATGTTTGAAAACTGGGGAGTTAGTTATCTATACTAAAGAAATCTCAGCTGCCTCACATAGTTATATATAATCTTCAGCCAAGCCTTCGCTATTATACTTAATCTAATTCCTAGATCCTTAAATTCAGAGGAATATGGAGAAATAGTAAAAAAAATGTTTTTTTGTTATTATTAAACAAAGTAACAATGTTTTTCTGTTTAAGGTCACAAATGTTAAGTATGAATATATGCTTCAATTACAAACAGATATGTAATTCAGTATTCACTGGTTTATTTTAAATAAACCACGCTTGGTCTTTACTTAATTGTAGATGTCATAACCTGGAACTGGTTTCATAATGGAGAAAATTTGAATAAGGTAGGAGCTCAATCATCAACCCTAAAGTTTGCATGGAAGCATCACGGAAAGTTGAAATTATTAGTTTAGCCTTCTAGATCAACTATCTTACTCTGTCATCCTTAATACATCATCAAAGAAGGGTGGCACAACATTGATTTTAAATGTTAAAAAAAAAAAGAAAAGAACATTATACAACTGATTCATTGATTCAAACACATACACGCATGCATACACACAGATCTTTGCCACAAAGCATAATAGAAATGGATCCAAGTCAGGACAACCTGGGATCAAATCCTCACTGAACACATGACTCTGGATGAAAACAGTCAGTCAAACTCTGAATATTCCAAGTAAATGTTTTTATTGTAAATTGCATAGGAGTTACCAATAAATATTGGCAGAGTGAGTCTGCACTAGAAAGTACCTACAAGAAGAAAATCATAGCTTCAGCTGCTTCTGTCTGGCCCTGTCTCCCTGCCCGAGAGCATAATGAAGAAATGCTAAGCTCTGGAAAAGATACAAAAAACAAACAAGACATGATTCCTATCAGCAAAGAATAGAAGCATCAGATAATCTAAAATGGAAAGAAATTTAAAGTCTATTCCTTATTTGAAACATATTTTTATATATTTCTATATAACTGATAACTCACTTTAATGAAGCTATATGCCACCCCCCCCCCATTTTGCCTACTTAATTTCTAAGAAACGTCCATGTTATGTTATGGGTTTTCTGAATGGCAATGAGAAAAGGGGAGACGTTAGCTGTCAAAGTAAGTAAGTAAAATAAATTCTGATTCTGGCATATGAAGATTTATATGCAAAAAGTAGCAAGAAATAGTAAAGGAAATGTATGACTAGAAGATTTGGTGAGGCAGCCATCTATCAAGAGAGGTTAAAATTGACTATTTTATTGGTGCCCAAAGAAGATTAAAGAGCTAGAGAAGTTCCCTAAGGTTTTGGGTTGCTTTTCTAAAAACAAGAATCACAAGATATGGATGACTAGTAATTGGCACTAATTGTGGAAACACCCCTCAATGATGAAATGAGATCCACTAAAATATAAGAAATATTAACTACCAATATTGAGAATACATCAGATGTCAACAAAGCATACAGTGTTGCAAAAGGTTAGGGATGGGTATATAGAAAAAACTGTAATTTCCCTAGTGTTGAGAACTACTGGCAAGAAACTTCTCTACCACTGTTGGTTCAAACCTTCCCTAATGGTCTCACTTGAACTCAGGTCTTCCCAGTTTTGAGATAAGCTCTCTATCTTCTAAAGCCATTCTTACTCTTAATATGCTTTAAAAAACCCCACTTACCTTCTGTCTTAGTATTGATTCTAAGATAGAATAGTGACAAAAGCTAGATCATTGAGGCTAAGTAACTTGTCCAAGGTCACATGGCTAGGAAATGTCTTAGATCAAGTTTGAACCCAGGTCCTCTTGACTTGAGGCCTGGCTCTCTATCTACTATGCTTCCTAGCTGCCCCTTAATATGCTTAACACACCCCCAAAAACCCTCATCTTCCATCTTAGAATTAAACTGTGTATTGGTTTTAAGAAAGAAGAGCTATAAAAGGTTAGGCAATGAGGATTAAGTGACTTGCCTAGGGTCACACAGTTAGAAAGTGTCTAAGGCCAGATGGTGAACCCAGAACCAACCATCTCTAGGCCTGGTTCACAATCCACTAAACCACCTACCTGCCCCTTTAATATGCTTCTAATAATATAATAGAAACCAATTAAATAATATTAATAAATTTAAAAGCCAAATTTGGACCAAAATTTCCAAATTTGGAAAATAATAAAATGATTTTCTAATAGACATTAGAGTCCTATCCAATGGTCTACATTTATGTTGAACAATATTTAACATAATGAAATGATATGGTTATTTGCCCCTGTAATAAAAATGGCTCAGTAATTTATTGGCAAGAAGTGAGGCAATGTGAAAGGCTCTGAAGGCAATAGAAGTGCTAGTATTGTTCCAAAAGGGAGGGACATGGGACCACTTCTCATAGGGAAGTTGATGTGAATCTATGGTGGGAGCCCAAGCTAGGCTTTCACAATGGAAAAGTTTGCACATCAGAAAATGGTCTTCTCTGAGAGACTGTTTTGCCATCAGAGGAAGTTTTCTGCCATAGGAGGGATGTGTGATTTCCTAGAGGAAGCAAATACCCAGAGTGAGAGGAAAAGAGTACCAGGAAAGGCCAAGTAAGGCCGTGAGGAAGGAGACTGATCATAAAGAGTAAAGAGTAATGGCCCAGGTAGCATAATCTGGGGTCAGGTTCGAATTCTTTTATGCTGGAATTTTTCTGGACCCTTTCCTTATAATAATAGCCAGAATTTAATGACATTAAAGCTTTTTAATTATATGTTAGAAATTATATGATATTTCTAAGAATAAAGCCCAAGAAAAAAAATGCCTACACAGGCAATCACACAAAACCTGGATAAAATAGGAAGCTCAAATCTTATACTTCAGAAATTTTAATTGTAAGATAGATACTGGAAGAATAAAGAAGGGAAAAAATATGGTTACAGGCCATCAATGAAAAGATAAATTTTATATTTGAAAGGGAGGAGAAACAATGAAGACAACTAAGCACAAGAAAATTTTAAAAAGTACAATGTTTAAAAAGGTACTAGAAGTCTTCTTTTAATAATTCTCTTTTTAAAAATTTCACCCTTTAGAAACACTTGTAGTTACAAAAGGGGGTAGAGAAATGAATGGGGCAGGGGAGGATGTAGTGATATAAATATCAAAAGATATCAATAAATATAACTGTCCAGAGCATTTTCATATTTGTTGACTGCAACTCTACCCTCCTGCTATGCCTCCATTCAAGAATGACTCTCACAAGGGGTTTATTTCCCTCTTCTAACTTTGGGTCTTTTATTTCTGGGTCAATTCAATTAGACAAATATTAAATGTTTACTATGGCCAAGGAATTGAGGATTATAAAGTAAAAACTGAAACAAACTGTTCTCCTAAGGAGCCTGCATCCTATTTTGAGAGATATATCATGAATAAAAGAAAGTTAACTAAAAAGTATATAAAAGCTATTTCAAGAGAGAGAAGGCATGCAGGTGAGGAAAGTTCTCATAAAATAGTAGGTAGATTTTGAGCTGTACTTGGAATAAAGTGATCTCAGAGAGTTTAAAAAGGGATCATCTAGATGTGGGATGCTGCTTGAACAAAAGATTGGTACATTATAATGAAGACTAGCTAGCTAGTAGGCCAATTTCATTGGGAAGTATATGAAGGAAAATAATGTGAAATAAGATTGGAAAGGTAAATGGACCCAGATTTTATAGGTAGGAAGGAAAAAGAAGGGAACCTGCATTATTAAGCACCCACAGTTGTGCTAAGAACTTTATAAATATTTTATCATTTGATTTTGGAAGGCGCTATATATATATACCACATGATAATCTTTTATACTAGAGGCAACAAGGAGCCAATGAAGACTATAAAAGAAAAATAATGAAATGATGGTCACATTTGTATCTTATGAATTAATTTATCATCTGTATGAAAGTTAGTTTAGGCAACCAGGAAGAAAATGAAGTTAAGGAGACAAAATGGGAAGTTATTACACTAGTCTAAACAAAAAAGTGACGGAAATCCTGAATTAGAGTAGGAGTGGAATGGATAGGGAAAAAGAAAGCCATGTGTTCTGCCTATGATATAGTATGATACAGTGTTTTATAATTCACAAAGACCTTTCACACAACTAATCGGAGTCAAATCACTTTGGTGAAGTAGGATTAACATGTTCTCATTTTATCGATGAGGAAACTGATAAGTTTAAATTACTTGTTTAAGCAGTAAGATATAAACCCAGGTTTTCAGACTTGGTATTCAAGCAAATGTAATAAAGAAATTAAAATGTTAAATCATAACTTCTAATACATGGAAAAAACACTAAATTTTTCACTTATTCTGTGTTTTTATATAGTAACTACACTAGTATGGTTCTCAGAAAATACTCTATAATTAACAAAAGTTTCTCTCTGAAAGAACTAAGCACATAGTAGTAAAAATAATAACACAAAGTAATATGTGACTTGACTGATATAACAAAATAGATTTAGTGATGAAAGCACCCTAATTACATTATGCGGTAATATTATGTGGCAATATTAAAGTAGAGAAATTGCTCTAAGAAAGCAGTACTTCAATACTGGATAAAAAAGTCAATTGTGAATTACCTGAAATTATACCTCTATATAAGAATGTTTAGCATGAAGCATAACGAAAATAATTTCAAAATCCTTAGTAGCTTTGGATGGAAACCTAATATTTTGAAGAATGTGACTTGTTTCTACATATCTCAGCAAAATATTATCAGACCTGCATGATGCGAGGATAAATTTGGAAATAGCACCTCAGGGGCTTTCATGGTTGCTAGCCTGGGATGACTCTGCCAACAAATTTTAAAAGTAAAAACTGCCCAAGTCGACTGGTAATACTAACACATCCTACCATTGGATAAAAATAATGAGGTCTTTGTTGTTCAGTGGTTTGCTATTTCCTTCTCCAGCTCATTTTATATATGAGGATATGGAGGCAAATAGGGTTAAGAGGCTTGGTCCAAGGTCAGGCAGTTTTTGAGGTTAGATGTGAACTCAAGAAAATGAGTCTTCCTGATTCCAAGTTTGGCACTCTATCAACTGTGCCATGTAGCTATCCTAATGAGTACTAAAGCTCTCTGAATTACATTATTCTATCTCCCTCAATAAATGAACAAGGACAGAGAAAAATGTGCTGGCTGGAAATGAATAACAATCAACACAAAATAAGTGAAATTATTTATTCTAAAGATCATTTATTTTAAGTGACAGCTTAATAATCTTGACTTAGTTAAGATTTGATTGTTTCTCCAAAAGGAAAGCATAAATCCAAATGTCTAGGATAAAATAAGCAGCATTTTTAAAAAATATATAATTTTATAATCATTAAGTAGAATCAGGGTGCCCTTGAAAAGCAACTACAGTTTAAACAAAGTAAACTAAGCAATGACTTTGGGAACATCTTTTTTAAGGTCAGAAGTTTTTAGTGAATAACAAGGAAAATGGACAAAAGGTCAGAGTCCCTCTAAGATTATCCAAGGGTGGGGATTATTTAATTCTAACAAATTTATCACTTGGGCACAATCTCTCTAGAGAGGCTATTGGTTGCTAGCTTGTGATATCACTTCCCCTTAATAATATTTAAATGGCTCTTTGAAGTTTATGTAATGCTTTATATGTTAGTCCTCTACAATTTTCAAATGTGTGTTCTTGTTATGCAATTTTGTATTTTCTCTAGATTATAAACTAGCAGCTCTTTTTTTCCTTTGTAAGACTTTGTTATGTATTTTTCACTTCAGAATTCTTAAAAACATACTATACTCTTTTTTTCCATTATTATAGTCCTTTAATGTTGAGAGAACATATTCCCCACAACAATCATATGAGACTCATTCAAGAATTATTATTCCCATTTTACAGATAAGGAAACTGTATACTCTTAAAAAAAAAAGTCTGGTTGGCCCTATATCATTGTTCTTTACCTCCTTCCCTCTAAAATTGATCCTCTCTTATAATAAAGAAAAATAATTATGTGTTCCATATTATCAACTTTTAAAAGGATCACGTGTACTTTTCAAATGAAACAGTTGACTCTTGTCATTTCCAATTTTAATATCTACAAAAAGATATTCAAATTACATCAAAAAGTCTATTCCTAATTTTTTTTAACCCTTATCTTCCATCTTGGAGTCAATATTGTGTATTGGCTCCAAGGCAGAAGAGTGGTATGGGCTGGGCAATGGGGGCTAAGTGACTTGCCCAGGGTCACACAGCTGGAAAGTGTCTGAGGCCATATTTTAACCTAGGACCTCCCATCTCTAGGCCGGGCTCTCAATCCACTGAGCTACCCAGCTGCTCCTCCTAATTTATTTTTAACCATTATCTTAACTTTTATTTCTCTTCAAAAGAGTAATTTGATTATATATTCCTTCAAACAAAAGTACAAAGGTCTGTATAATAAGATTTGGGGGATAATCATTGCTGAGGTTGGAGAACACCATTCTAAAATAATATTATCAAGCTTCCTTTTATTACAATTATCTGTATTATTGTATTACTAGCATATAACAGGAACTGCTGGTTTTAGGTGAAGAAAACAGCTGTAACATATGGGATAACCATTATGAAATTTAACATGGTAAAAATATTTATAAGAAGCAACACAAATATTGCTATTAAAAGTAGTTAATTTATAACATAGGTATTTAGAAATGCTAGCAAAACAGCTATCAGTCAAATGTTTTATAATCTCAGCATTTATATGAGTATTAATTCCCCTACTTACATTATTCTTCAAATGAAAAATTATCTCCCACAAATTTCAATGGATCTATAACCTCACAAATGTGGTTATTGCCTCTGATGTTGCAGATTACAACCCATCCACTTCTGCTTACATTCATAGGTTAAACAACCTAACTCCTTATACACTGCTTTGATATGGGACATATTTCTGGCATGGAAGCCTGATATCTGTGCTCATTAAGTAAACTTCTGATCTGTAATCTGATGCTTTCAGTGGACCAACTCATCAGAAGTCAAATATTTTGCCAGATATATTATAAATTGATTAACTGATATTTTGACCTATATGCCATTATCTTGTATTTGGTTAGAGTAAAAGAATTCTCAGAGCCTGATCAACCTTTTGTACAGTGCTTTAAGGTTAAACAGTGGTACCACTACATCACCATAAGGCAAGTAGACAAATTCTGAAATCACATGATTTCATGATTTTGATAAATCACAAGATAAATTTCCTGTAAAGCTCTGCCTGAAAAGGAAGTCTCACTTTTCCAGTATTTGAAATGCAACAATATTTAAGATAATCAAGTTATAATTAAAAACTTCAGTAAAGTACTACTTTAAAAAGAGAGAGAGGCAGAGAGAGAGAGAGAGAGAGAGAGAGAGAGAGAGAGAGAGAGAGAGAGAGAGAGAGAGAGAGAGAGAGAGAATGTAAACTTAAAAAACCAACCAGTTGATCATTCCATTGATATGGCGTGCTGCTGTGTGGTCTTTTGGAAGGCTAGAAGTTCCATTGACGGGCTGAAAGGAGGGAGTTGGGTATAAAGGACTTCCCAATGATTGCATGAGTTGAGGATTCTGTAAGAGAAAAAGTAAAATGTGACAAAGATTTTGTAGTCACTTTCTGTCTTTTCACCAGATATGCCCTTAGCTTACCCCTTCCCAACCTGGATTATCAAGAAGTCTTGTTCATCTTTCTCACTAATAGCTATTTTGGTGATGTTACTAAAGAATTATTAATTAGGGACAGCTAGGTCAGTGATGGGAATCCATTGAACCACCTAGCTCAGTGATGGGCAAATGATTCCCCATGGGCCTGATCCAGGCCATAGTTTGCCCATTACTGCCTTAAGCAATTGCTTTGCTTCAATGGATAGATAGGAGGTTCTATGTTCAAATATGACTTCAGACACTTTCTAGCTCTGTGGTCATGATCAAGTAACTCCCATTGTCTGAACCTTACCATTCTTCTGCCTTAGAACTTAGTATTAATTCTAACACAAGAGAACAGGGGTTTAAAAAATAGTAATTTGTTAGTGTACCAGCCATGGTTTATATTTATATAGTACTTACTATGTGCCAAATGCTGTGCTAAGTGCTTTACAAATATTATTTTATTTGATCACCATAATAACCCTGATAGGTAGGTGCTATTATCATCCCCATTTTGCAGATGAGGAAATTCAGGCAAAAAAAGGATGAATGATTTGCTCAGAGTCACAAAGCTATCTTGGTGTCTAAGACTGGAGTTGAACTTAGGTCTTTCTGACTCCAGGTCCAGGGCACTAGAACAAAATATTACCTAGCTGCCCCACAGCACAGTCATAGGACATCTTGTCTAATGAGTAAAAATAAATTAGAATTCAACTGTTGTTGGTTTCTTAGCTATTGGGATATAATCATCGATCCATTTGTTATTATGAAAACTTAGCTGTTTATCCAATCCAGGAAGAATTTATTAAATACTTACTATGTGTAAGGCACTATGCTAGGTGCCATGTATAGAAAGTCAAAAGAAGAAATGGTCCCTACTCTCCAGAAACTTGTATTCCAATTTAGGGGAGAATGGGTAGACAGGACATGCAAGGAATCAGAGAAATAAATTACATGTAATAATTTGAAAAGGGAGAGAGAACTAGGCAAGGTGAATAGAAAAAAACTTCTAAGAGGAAGGGGCAATTTTAAAAAAAGAAAGAGAAAAGTTTCTAATTATTTTGCAAAGAAAAAAAACTGCTGAAAAGAAATAATTAGCCAAGCAAGAAAATTGAAAGTTACAATTTAAAAAGAAAAACTGAATGTACTGTTTTGTAGTTTCATGTACAAATTTCTTTTCCTATTCTATTCTATACTGAAATACCCATTTAATTGGAGTTTAAGTTTAGAATAAGATAAAAAAAAAAAGGAAATCTATTCTGATCTCTACTAGAGAACTTTTCCATCAAAAATTTTCCCCAGTTAACTGTTGCCCTCCAAATTCCATTTGTACATTTGAGTATGCATGTGAAAGTTTTCCAGTTTTTTTACAATCAAGTATCCACTTTTTCTTTTATGACTTATATCCCTTGTTTAGTCAAGAACACTCCCTTCATCCATTTGTTTGCTTGTTTTTTGTATTTTTTTTATCTTCTCTTCTGTCCTCCATTCACTTTTGCACTCACCAAGAAGGCAAAAAATACAATATATATTTTACATATAAAGTTACATAAAACATATTTTCACATTAAGTATGTTGCAAATTTTTTTTAAAGCAAGAAAAAGTGAAAAAATATATGCTTCAATTTGTACTTAGGGTTCATCAGTTCTCTCAGGAGGTGGATTATTTTTTCCTTTCTTTTTTAATTCATTTATGACAAATTTAGTTTATGTCATTTACTGCTTCAGAATGTCAGAGCATATTATATATACTAAAGATGTTGGTCCAAAGGTAATGTATCTGATTTATTTCAAGTTTAACTATCAGACTCCATTGCATCCAGTCTGAAATATCCTATAGGCAACTGATGATGGGGAGTGGGGAGTAGAGAAATTGGGGCTGGTTATTTAGATTTGGGGGTAATTGATGCTATTAAAAAAAACAACACAACCCTTACCTTCCATCTTAGAATCAATGGTGTATTAGTTCCAAGGCAGAATAGTGGTAAGGGCTGGCAATGGGGGTTAAGTGACTCACCCAGTCACACAGCTAGGAAGTGTCTGAGGCCAGATTTGAACCCAGGACCAGGTCTCTAGGCCTAGCTCTCAATCCACTGAGCCATCTAGGTGCTCCCCCACAGTACTGATTCTAAGATGGAAGGGTAGGGGTTATTTTTTTAAAATATTTTTACAGAGAATATAAAGATTGAAAAGGTAGCTGGATTAGATCAAATAAATATACATGTGGGAAATATGATATAGTGATGATCCAATTATTGAGTGAATTAAGGACTGAATTCAAAGGGACTTTAAAAAAAGGGAATATAGAGCAAAGATGTAAAAAAATAGTTTGAATTTTATATATCAGTAAGACAGATAGGAAAGATGAATTTCTGATGTGAGTGTGAAAATCATTTCTGACGCAAATGAGTATATTCAGATCATCAACTTACATATTCAATGAGAAAGAACCATAACAAATTGATTAATATTTTTATTCTAGAAAACATTTCTCCTTTTCTAGAAAAGCCATTCAAGCACAAGATACTATTAGCACTGCTAACATTTCATATGACACTAATGCTAATGCTTCAAAAGCAGCGGAAACAAAGCATGCTAAATAAGAATGGGAAAAGATTATTTTGATTCAGTGAATGAAGTTGGAAAGGAATTTCAACTTAATAGGTAGGTCTACAAGCAAACATAAATAAGAAAAAATATATAAAACTATGCTGTTTTAAAGATAAAATTGATTTATAATAGGGATGTGAAAAAAAACAAACAACCCATCATGTTTTATAGAGAAAGCAAGTTATAGTATTTAAGTTCAGAGTAAAACAAGATAGGTAGGAAATAGCCTTGAGTGATTATTTTGTGACTAACTAAAAATTTTTCCTTTTGCTTTAGCTTTGCTGTTCTTAATGTTTTTTTTCAGCTGGCAAAACACAATTTAGTAATGCCAAACCAAGACAATTTAGAAATAAAAATAGAAAGGCAAAATGGAAAAGATCAGAAAAGTTGCATAGATATTTTTACATGAAACTTTTTTATTACCATCAAGAGCAGAGTAACTATACTTAAACTTTAACATCACAGTCCTACAGAGATTTTTAAAAGTCCTTAAAGAAAACAAGAATGGTAAAGGAAGCTGGATTGGACCAGGTGCATATATACATATATAGGACATATGAACTGTAATACATTTGTAAGTCTCATGAGCTTTAACATCATTCATGGGCTTTGCTCTCTCTCTCTGGATTAATTAATAAGTTAATATATATTGAAGAGAGACCCTAGAAAGTGGTCTATCAAGTCCTCTAGAATAAATAAATATGGAAGCAATACTGTAAAAGTCTAAGTGAGAAATATTAAAGGAACAGACTAGGATGGTATTCTCAGTGGACAGCCAATTTCTTTAAAGCTTTAGATCAAGAAATATAGTTTTATGGTGGGTTTTTTTTTAAGTGCAATCCCTGGAAGGAAAAAAACAAACTAGAGTTAAGGTGGTGGTATGCTACAGCAGTTAAAGCCTTCAACTAGGACTACAAATTTAAAAACTTTTGATTTGGGACTCCCACCTAGGTTTTAATGAGAAAGTTAATACAATCTGATCAGTTACCCTTATATTTTCTGTTAAAAAATCTATGTATAGGAACATATTTAGAGACAACAACTACCAGCAAGATTTGAATAATTATAAGAATATTAAGGAGCTGGTATAGTTGAGAAGCAAAACAATTATATCGAGCTTTTATGAGTCCAGCATTCAACTCACTCTACTTTGCCCAATATTCAGGAGAACCCTATTAAGGGCATATTATAAATTCTACTCCACTGCTAGAATTTCAATATAGTTAATCCTTACAGTATCTTCAGTCTATTCAGGCAGTTGCATATTCATAAGTAGAAAAATGCCAAGAAAGCACAAAAGCATTATTCTATTGCTCTGGATGAACTCATGCTCAGAGAGTGTCCAGTATAGCAGGGAAATAGCATGTGAAAGCAGACTATTTATCCATCTTTCAGTCAAATGAACATCAAAACGATCTGTATGCTAATCAGCATCTGAGTTTTATATATCCAACTTCTTTAAGACCAGAATTTCTAATATATCATTTAAATTTGGAAAGGGCTAGAAGAAAAGGTGGGAAATTAGAGGGAGAAGGCATTTGCTTAACTCATTTCTGGTTTAATCAATCACAAATAATGTTTTAAAACTGTATTTTGTTTTCTTTTAATATGATTTTTCCCTCAACTAAAAAGCATTTAGTTTCTCTCCTTTTCCCTTCTTCCTGCCCCAAATGAACAAGAGAAAATCAAATATGCGTAGCAAAATAAAGCAAATTCCCTCAATAAAAATGTCTTATTCTGAATTTTAAGTCCATTGTGCAGGAAAAATGGATTCATCTTCAGTTCTATGGAATTACAGTTTGTTATATTGATCAGTTCTGAAGACTTTCATAGTTGTTTTTTTTTACTACAATATTGTTGTTATGGTATAAATGTCCTACTGGTTCTACTTCATTTTGAATAAGTTTGTGGAGATCTCTAGTTTCCTTCGAAAATAATCATTTTAGCACTTTTTTATAGTGTACATTCCATTACATTCATAATGACATAATATGTTTAACTATGTTCCAAAAGAGGTTACTGCCTGTAAGACCCATTTTTTTTGCTACTACAAAAAGAATTGATATAAACATTTATCAATGAGGATTTATTATGTGTCTGCCATTATATATGAAGCATTGAGGATGCCAAGACAAAAGCTAAAACTCCTCTACATACATTAATATACTTCAACATTATCCCCATTTTCTGTCTCACCTACTTTCCTGATGTTTCTTATCTTTAACAGGTGAAGACCAAACTATAGGTCTACACACACACACACACACACACACACACACACACACACACGTATGTATTTGTATATTTTGTCACTGCTAGCTTCCATCCTATTGTCCACATCTCTGCTAAATTAATTTTCTTCCTTTCCTCTCATTACTGTATAAACCCTCTGTAAATCCAGCTTATTATTCCATAATCCTCATATTCTCAACCTCTCTGCAATCTTTTGCCACTTATACCCAATACAACTGCAATTTGACTCATCAAATATTTTTTGGATTATGGAACATAACTGTTTTACCTCTACCTCTCAGAATCTGCATTTTTGCAGTCTCCTATGCTGGTTCTTTTTCCAGGTCATATTCACTAACTTTGGGTATGTCCCAAGGCACTGTCCAGGGCCCTTTTATCTTTTTGCTCTATAAAAATTTCACAAACTACAATTCTTTGACCAAATCCTGCCTATTGCCAGTTTTTAAGTAGCCTCATAGAGTGATGGTTTCATGTCAAAATAAATTTTTGTTGTATTTAAAAACCATTTTTAGCTCCTGGGCCATAAAAAAACAACTTGGGGCTGAATTTTTAAAAAGAATATTGAGTTTCAAATTCTCTCCCTCCTCCCGCTCACCTCTAACCCCCTTGAGATGGAAAGCAATCTCATATAGACTTTACATGTGCAATCATGTAAAACATTTTTTCAATATTTTTTTTGTGGAAGGAAACTGAAATAGAAAAAAAAATTAAGAAAGTGAAAAAAGTTTGCTATGGTTTGGATTCAGACTCCATTCTTTTTCTCTGGAAGTAGATGGCAATTCTGATCATGATTCCTTTGGAGTAGCTTTGGATTATTGTATTGCTAAGAGTAGCTGTTATTCACAGTTGTTCATTGTAAAATATTTCTGCCACTGTAAAATGTTTACCTGGTTTTGCTTATTTCACTCTGTTTCAGTTGATGTAAGTCTTCTTAATTTTTTTCTGAGCTCCTCCTACTTATCATTTCTTATGGCAAAACAGTATTCCACTAAAAGCAAATACTATAACTTACTCAGCCATTCCCAATTGATGGGTATCCTCTCACTTTCCAAATCTTTGGCCCCCTAAAAAGAGTTGCTTTAAATATTTTTGTACGTATAAGTCCTTTGCTTTTTTGTCATCCCCCCTCCGCCTTAGAATACAAACAAATGGTGTTGCTGTGTCAAAGGGTATGAACTGTTTTAAAGCCCATTGGGCATAGGTCCAAACTGCTCTCCTGAATGACAGAATCAGTTCATACCTTTCCCCAACAAAGCTTTGGGCTGAATTTTTTCTGAGGGTTATGGTTTGCCACTCCTGCTCTAATTCATCTAGTGATGTCATCAGCTCCCACTGGGTTCTGTTACCATCACTCTGGAGATGATTCTTAGATCTATAAATCCAGCCTTAGTATCTCTCCTGAACTCCAGTCCTGCCTCCCCTTCCCTTCTCTCAACATGTCTTCTAGAGAAATAAACACAAGATAATGCTATGAAATATATTTCAGAAGATCCTCCTTAAAAATGCATGAACATATTTTATGTGAAACATCTCTAACCACAAAGATAAGTGTTGAAAAAAATATCCTCTTTAGCAGTGTTGTGAGGAAGATGAGTTAGTAATTAAGTATTAAGGTTGACCTAGCAGGAAGGTTGGAGCATTCCAAGATGGAATGAAGGAGCAGGAAAAGGCTTGTGCCCTGAGAGAGACTTCATTAGGGGTTGGCATAAACTGTTGCTAGCCCTGGGAGATCTCAGCCTGCATCCTGATTTCCCTGGGATCCTGAGTTTTGGTGGTTTCTAACAAAGAGGACAAGACCTACAGAGTAGCACCAAGGGAAGGAGGAGTTTGGGATCTGGTGGAGAGCATCTCAAGCACATCCTCTCTGCTTGGATACCTTGGACCACCTTGGCTTTTGGCATCCTGAGATCATCTGTGGATTACTGTGAGAAACCCTCAAAGCCACCCACAGACCCTTTAGCTGTGCTGGTCAAGCCTGGCTGGAACCAGGTTTGAAGCAGCCACCCAGAGACTCCATTACTGCTCCTTTGGGCTCTGCCTGCTAGATCACTAAGATAAGAGTAGAGAAGTCCTCCCCTTACCCTGTGGTTTTGCCCATTAGGTTTTAGTGTAGAATTCCCTATCCCACCTTTATTTTAGTTAAACATAATTAAACCTGTTAAAACCTTTTACCTTGCCTGTTGGTTCCAAAGACTCTGGCCTAGTGGTGAGCTGGTGACAGGTGGTGACATTCTTGTCAGTTATCAGCAGCTTAGCTGTGATATCTGGTCTCCCTATCCTGGTCCAGTCTCTCCTACAACCCAGTGTGTGTACCCACAACCATTTAGATTATATTGTAACATCCCTGGTGCCACCATATTTTCCACAGCAGGATGCTATACATAAACACATAGTGGTTGGCATGAGAATAGTATGGAAAACTTGCTTGCTATTTGCTGAAACATGACATCTGCTTCATGTACTAGATCCCTTATTAATAGCAAATTGTCAACCTTTTAAGAATATAAATCCAAATAACTAGCTGGTGGTCTCTGCTAATTATAAAGCTAACAAAGTGATCACATGAAATGACAGAGAGATAAAACACTGGGAGAGTTACAGAGTATTGGAAGAGGTCATCAAGGGAAACAGGTGCCTACTGGACGTATCAAAGAAGATGTCTGTTAGGCACCACAGATTCAAAACAGAACTCATTATTTTCCCCTCCAAGTCATTTCTATCCCTTTTGAACTTTATTTCCTATTCCTGTTGGAAGTCATCATCATTCTCCTAATCATTAGTCAACAAAATCTTGTTTGCATCTTCACAATATGCCCTGAATACACTACTTTTTTTTCTCCATTTACATAACTACTCTATTTTAGTTTCTCATCTTTGGCCCTAGACTATGGAAATAGACTTTTTTTTTTAAACCCTTAACTTCTGTGTATTGGCTCCTAGGTGGAAGAGTGGTAAGGGTGGGCAATGGGGTTTAAGTGACTTGTCCAGGGTCGCACAGCTGGGAAGTGTCTGAGGTCAGATGTGAATCTAGGACCTCCCGTCTCTAGGCCTGAATCTCAATCCACTGAGCTACTCAGCTGCCCCTGGAAACAGACTTTTAATAGGTTTCTCTGCCTTAAGTCTCAACCCAATTCCAATCTATCTTCCTTTCAGCTCCCAAACGTTTTCCAAAGAAAAGGTTTAACCATACCAATCTTCTACTTAATAAATATCACCAGAGTTGCTGTGAGGATCAAATGAATTATTTGTAAAAGAAATCAGCACAGGGCATCGATCTAGAAAGGAGATCTCATGAAAAATGGGGGAAATGATCACAGGGAGGACAAAATTAGACTGAACAAATGATCTGATACAAAGGGAAATTTCTAACATGGACAAAGCTTCTATCCATAAGGCAATGAAAGAAATTGTTTAGAGAATGGAACTTCAATTTGTTACTTTGTAAGTTCACAAAAAAGTCCAAAGAAGGAATAAATAAGTATAAAGATTATGTATCAAAAACTAAAAGTTGAGACTAAAAGAGATTAATGAGAAGTGGTAGAGCTAGTTCTTATAAAAAATAAAAAAGAATGTAAGGGGTTTGGAAAAAAGTACAAAAGGAGAGATCTTAAATTAAAAACTAAAGTGGGAGTAGAACAAAGGGGAATAACTAGATAACTAGATATAGCACATATTTTCAGACTTTGATAGAATGGCGTTTTGCTGTTTCTTTGGTGTCTTCTTCTTTTAAACCTTTCCCTTTTGTGTTGGTACTATAAGGATGATATCAGAAAATAAGTATTGTTTTATTAGTTTAAAGATAAAAAGTAGAGAAGCTGGCTTGAGGAAGAATTCGAGTTTCAAATAGAGCTGAGAGTGTTCATTTCAACTGCTGGCAGTTATAACCCTTATTTCTATGACAGTTACACATTCTGGGTGTGGCATTCCAGGAGGGGCTTCTGGCAGTCCACAGAACCACATGCAGCTGCTTTCTCTCTCAGGGCTGGAGAAGGTAACATCTTTGCCTCTCTCTATCTCAGTCTGAGTGAAAGACTTGAAGGAGTGGAGTGTTTTGTTTTCCAACTTAGGAAACACTATTCTTTTATCTGTTGCTGTTTATAGATTGGTTAAACTCTGAAAAGACCAAACAAAACCTGGTCTTTGGCTTGGACTCTGAGTCTGTTAAGGCTCAGAGTCCTAATTTGATTCTTATGGAGACTCAACCAGCTAGGCTTGGCTATCTTTATAACTTGAACGAAAAGTTAAGAGTTATAGTGGTTAGGTTTATTTAGAATAGTATAAATTTGGTTAGTTAGATCAGGGAGGATTAATGTAGCCTATGAACCACAGGAGAAGCAGTTCCTTGCAGGACCTGGGAGTTTATTTGGGTAGAGTTAAAATCCCTTAGAATTAGAAATCCTTTTCCCTTTATATATATTTAAATAGTTTATTGTTCATAAACAAGAGTCTCTTTAGTGTTCCTTGTGCCTGGCCCTGAAGGGAAGCTTATCTTTGACCTTCACTTCACTTACCACTGAAGATACTTTGATAACATCTATCAAAAGTATCTAGAAAAAATTTTGATCTTTATTTTCTAGTTCTTTGTTCCTTATTTGTGGACTTGCCTATTCTATTTTTACAGTACTAATTCTAAGACAGAAGAGTAGCAAGGGCTAGTGGGAAGATGGGATTAACTCTCCCCTGCCCACTTTTAGATTTAATCACCAGAGGCGGTATACACCCCACTTTACACTTGAGTGGGGAGAGGTCTATAACTCACATGTCTCCCCCCACCACCCCCAGGCAGTCCTAAGAAAATTCTAAGACTGTGATTGGTCCACATAAAATGGAAGTGATGCAAAGAAGCATCTTTAAAAGCAGTTTTAACTTCCTGGGAGGGGGAGTTCTTCAGAGTTAGAGTTGGAGGCTGGTAAGGATTTGCTTCATGGACCTGAGACTCCAACACTGGTGAGGCAGCTCTTGGATCTTCCTTTAGGACTACCATGTGGGTGAGTGAAAAGGTTGACTCTTGTTCCTGGCTTTCTGGAGGGACTAGCCTTCAGAGAGGCCCACAGTTTTGCAACTGAAGCCCTTGCTTTATTGATCACCAGGCCCTTGGCTAAAGGCTAAGGACCAATTAGCCCTGCCTGGGTTGAGTCAGGGGCCAGAACAAAATACTTAAGTATGTTAAGTTAGATATCTTAGTCTTTCACGGTTCCCTTACTTTCACTGTCTTTCCTTTTGTAAATAAACTATCATAAAAAGTCATTCTGACTTGAGTAATTAATTTCAGTGACCACATTTCTCATGAATTTAGCCCATCCTTTAATTTTTAACCTTTACACTAGGTAATCAGAGTTAAGTGACTTATCCAGGTTCACACAGCTAGGAAGAATGTGAGACCAAATTTGAACCCCAGTTCTTCTGATTCTAGGCCTGGTGCTCTCTCCATTGTATTACCTAGCTGTCCCTGCCTTTTAAATAAATAAATTAAATAAAAAGAAATTATTTAAATAGATAAAAAAGATTATTTATTGTAGAAAATAATTCTTTGGGGATGGATACTGGGGGAAATTTTGTTAATATAAAAAACAAGGTATAAATAAAGTTATTTTTAAGTTGTAAGAATTTAAGGGGGCAGATCTCTCGTATTACTCTTTTCTTAGCAAAACTCAATTCTGCAGGTGCCTGTGTTTCCTAGCTTTGTTTCTCCCCAGTCTCTGACCTGGGGATGCCCTTCAGGTTCATAATCATGCTTAATCCTACCTGGCTTTGTTGATTCTGTACTGAGCCTGCCAAGCCTGTTTCTTGAGTGTTGGCTTGTGTCCCAGCTTTACTCTTGTTCATGCTGCTGATTCTAGCTCTTCCTTTATCTCATTTTACCCTCTTTCTGCTGCATCTATTTTTATGGATACTGGACTAAACTATCCCTGCTGGTACTGTTAATGTTGTACTTTGGAGTAATTGAGCTCTGCCCTTGGTGCTAAAGATTTAGCAAAGGTCAGGAAAAATTCTGGTTTTTTAAAAGTCAATTATATAGCAACTTAATACCTCTATCTAATATTCCTTGACAAAGAAATTTGACTGTCCATTTCAAACTGATTACATCTTTAACGAAATGTGGCAACTGTAAGAAAATTCAAGGGGGGGGGGTCCATAATCACTTTTTAAAAATTAAAAATATTAGTGAAGTTTCAAAAAACTATATCATTTTCTCTCTCAATCAACTACTTAAGTGGTACTACCCTTGATAGCTAAACTTTGCAGAGACTTTGAAGAACACATAATTATATCAATTTAGATATTCCTGGTATAGTTTCACTTTCTTATCCAGCACAATTCTGGCCCAGGTCCTTGCATAAATCTTCTATAGAGGCTCTATATCCCAAAGATATAGTAGGTTTTTCTCTAAGTTGTTTTTTTTTTATTATGCCATTGATATCAACAGTAACCTCTGCTTTGATTACTATCTTACCACAGGAATATGCCAAAGCTAAAACCAATCTAGGACACAACTTCTCTCTAATTTAGAGAAGAATTCTAACTGCCTAATTCTGTCATTTGAACCCTCTATTTTTCTGTGCCAATGCACAGGTTGTCCCTTTATGCCTGAAAGTCTTTCTGTCCTAGAAAGCTATCTATCCAACATTCACCTCCTGGCATTCCTAGTTCCCTTCAAATAGCAATTTAAAAGTCACTTTCTCCTAGAAGTCTTTCCTGATTACCCAGTTTTTAGTGCTTTCCTCAAATTTATATTTATTTTTTAAAATTCTGCATTTACTCTCTGTCAATATGGCACATCCCCTTAGAAGCATTTCATTTTTGTTTTTGTATCAATAGTCTCAGAATGCCTCACTTAAATTGGTTTTTAATACTTATTGACTGCCTTATTGAAAGACACACAAAGCTAATAAATGTAGGAGGAGGTATCTGAAAACAGAACTTCCTGATAAGACGCTAACTGATTCTGCTTAGCTGATGCCTTTATTATGGTGGGCTTTTTTGGGGGGGGAAGGAGGGGAGGGTTGAGTTTAATTTTTTACAAACTATGAAGATAGAAGCTTGCAGGTACCTCACAAATGACCCAGTATATCATTTAAAGTATAGTAGAAGGAATCATGGTGAAGAAAATCTGAAGAATTTTGTTGAAGCAATGAGCACAGATGAACCAGCCTAAGTGGAAGACAAAGAATGCTTGAGGCATTGGAAAATGAGGGGATGCCCTTTAATTGGGGAATAGCTGAACAAATTGTGGTATCTGTTGGTGATGGAATATTGTTGTGCTGAAAGGAATAATGAACTGGAGGAATTCCATGTGAACTGGAATGACCTCCAGGAATTGATGCAGAATGAAAGAAGCAGAACCAGGAGAACATTATACACACAGATGGATACACTGTGGTATAATCAAATGTAATGGACTTCTCTACTAGCAGCAATGTAATGAACCAGGACAATTCTGAGGGACTTATGGTAAAGAACACCATTCCCATCCAGAGAAAGAACTGTGGGAGTAGAAACACAGAAGAAAAACAACTGCTTGATCACATGGGTCTATGATATAGACTCTAAGTGATCACCCTAATGCAAATAATAATATGGAAATAGGTCTTGATCAATGGCAGATGTAAAACCCAGTAGAAGTGCTTGTTGGTTACGGGAGGGGGGTGGGAAGAGGAGAGAAAGAACATGAATCATGTAAACATGGAAAAATATTCTAAATCAATTAAAAAAGGAATACTTGAGCAACTAGGTAAGCCTGGAGATGCTCGTATGACAGAAGCCAAGGCCAGATCAGTATTTTAGGAGACTACACCCAATTCCGGTGATAGTTAACCATGGATCAACCCAAAACTGAGATGGTACTGGCTTGAAACATGGCAGGGGACAAGGCCAGACAACTTCTGAAGAAGACAGGAATTACTCTTAACCACCTCCTTCAGGAACAAGCAGGGTCTGCCTAAATAAATAATTCAAGACAATAAATGGGAGTAGAGACTAACGCAAGCACAAACCCCTCATCCAGAAACTGGAGATATGTGAAAACGGAAGAAAATGTTGAACATAATGAAAAAACACTCTGGCCTGGGAGAAGTCCAAAGGGTACAATCTGGAAGAATAGAATAATTGTATAACCAACTCAAGTAGTGTCTAAAAGAAAAGAACACTTATAAGTAGCTGGAAAAAATAAAACAAAAGATACAAAATGTAATAATGTAATGTGAATGGAAACAACAGCTAAGGAGCAAAGAATGACTAAAGAATTAATAGCCAGGAACAGACTATGGTAAACCTTGCCCCAAAATTGAGCCCCTTGAAAATCAGAATGGGCCAAAGTAATAATATAATAAACAACAAGGAATATGAAAACAAATAAAAATAATGGAAAAAAAAGAAGATATGACACTGTTTTAAAAAATTCCCCTACAGGGGGCAGCGAGGTGGCTCAGTGGATTGAGAGTCAGGCCTAAAAATGGGAGGTCCTAAATTCAAATATGACCTAGGATACTTCCCAGCTGTGTGACACTGGGCAAATCACTTAACCCTCATTGCCTAGCTTGTTTCTGTCTTGGAACCAATACATAGTATTGATTTCAAGAAAGAAAGTATGGGTTTAAAAAAATTTTACCTAGAAAATATAGCAAGGAGAGATATTTAAGAACCACCAGATTACATAAAAGGAAAAAACATAGGTACAATATTACAAGAAATTATGTGTGAAAACTGCCCAATTCTCTCAGAACCAAAGGGAAAAATGAAAATTTTTTTTTAAATCACTGTTTCTACTTGTTACCTCCTCTCAGAAATCCCAAAATAAAAGTTCCAAGGAAAAATTCAGCTCAAATTTTGAGTTCTTAGGATGAAGTGAAAATATTACAAAGCAGTCAAAAAGAGCTAGACTCAGGATCACACATGATCTAGCTGTCACCACTACAGAGGAGAGAGCTAGGAAAAGACATTAAAAAAATGAAAAAGTGTTTGTTATAACCAAGACTAACCTATGTAGAAAAACACAAAATGTGATTGAGGGACGAAGTGGGGGACTGAACTTTTCAATGAGATTAAAATTTTTGAAGCATTCTTTTAAATTTAAAATTTTGATTTATATGTATTTATACAATTCACCACCCTGCCCTGTCCACTGAACAAAAAATGATAAAATTCTAAATGTACAGTTAATTAAAACAAATTCTCATATTGACCATACTTGAAAATGTCTTATGCTTTATCATTTCAACAGAATTAGAAAGTCTTTCAAAGTTGTTTTTCTGCATCATCATCCTAAGAATTTTCCCTAGTTCTGCTTACTTCAATTTTCCCAGTTTCTCATCCATTTTTTCATTTGCTATAAGCAAAAAATATTCTATTATGATCACATATCGTAATTTGTTCATTTTCAAATTGATGAGAATTTGCTTAGTTTCTAATTCTATGCTACTCCAAAAGAGTTGCTACAAAACATTTTTATACTCCTAGGTCCTTTTCCTTTTTCTTGATCTCTTTGGGAAAATAGATCTAATAGTGGAACAGAGAAGCAAAAGAGTATGCAACTTTTTGGGCTGAGCTTCAAATTATATACCAGAATGGCTGGACCAATTTGCAGTTCTACCACCTCTTCCCAAATCTTCTCTAAGGTGGGACAGAGCCAAGATGGAAGCTTAGTAGCAGCAAAAGCGGAAACCACTCATAATCATTCCAAAACAATCTTTAAAAACAATAGGAGTCAAAAAACAACAGCAAGACAGAGGGAGCTCTCTGACTGTATACAACTTGAAACATAGGCAGAGAGACTAGATTTTCACAGATTATGGGGAAATGGAAAGAGGAGTACTGGCTGACACTACCCCCTACAGTGTCAGGTTATGAGCCCAGGCATAGGACAATTCTGGGATCCCAGGACCTAGGCTATGACCAAAAAGAGAGCAGCCAAGCCCAACCCCTTGAAGTCCCAGGCCCTGGCACAAGCTCTCAGAGAGGCTTGGAAGTCTTTAGCACAGGGTCCTTTCAAGCCTGTGTTGTGGTGAAGACGTAGCCCCATGGCAAAATAAGCTCACAGTGCCAAACCCTGCTAGCCAGTAGCAGAGGAGCCAGAATCAATAGCTTTCAGAAATGCCAGTCCATAGGCAAAAAAAAAAGGCTAGGAAAATGAACAAACAGGAAAAGAAACACCTAACCATAAAAAACTTCTATGACGACAAAGAGCAAAACACAGAATCCACAGGGGTTTGTGAGATCCAAACAACCACACACAAAATGTCAAAGAAAAATGGAAATTGGTTTGAAGTACTGGAATAACTAAAAATGGAATTTAAAAAATCAAATGAGACAGGTCAAAGAAAAATGCAGAAAAGATATGAAAGTAAAGCCAAAAAAAAAAAAAAAAGCTTAAAAAGCATAATTGATCAACTAGAAAAAGGCATAAAAACCCAATGAAGAAAAGAGTTTCTTGAAAATAGAATACGTCAAATGGAAAAGGAGGATTTAAAGGTCACAGAAGAAAATCATTCTTTAAAAACTAGAAATGGGTAAACAGAAGTTAATGACTTCATGAGATATCAAGTAACAATAAAACAAAAACAAAAGAATGAAAAAATAGAAAATATGAAAAAACAACAGATTTGGAAAACAGGTTCAGGAGATTTAAGAATTACTGGACTATTTGAAAGTCATTGCCAGAAAAAAAAGCCTAATATCATATTACAAGAAATTATCAAAGAAAATAGCCCTGATATTCTTGAACAAGAGGGCATAAAAGAAAGTGAAAAAAAAAATCCACAAATCGCCTCCAATAGACAAATGACAACTTCCAGAAATGTTATAGCCAAGTCCCCAAACTCCCAAGTCAAGAAGAAAATACTTCAAACAGCCAGAAAGAAACAATTCAAATATCATGCAGCCTCAGTTAGGATAACACAGCATTTAGAAGCTTCCACACTGAAGGACCAGAGGGCATGGGATATGATAATCCAAGAAGGCAATGGAACTGAGTTTACAACTACCTACCCATCAAAACCGACTATATTCTTTTAGGGGAAAGTATGGGGATTTAATAAAATAGAAAATTTCCAAGCATTTCTGAAGAAAAGACTAGACTTAATTAGAAAATCTGATGTCCAAATACAAAATACAAATACAAAAAAAAGGTAAAGAGTAAAAAATATAAGGGCTTCAATAAGGTCAACTTGTTTCCTTTCTAATTTTAACAGGATTAGATTTGTTAGTGCAAAATCTTTTTAATATTACATAATCAAGGGGCAGCTGGGTAGCTCAGTGGAGTGAGAGTCAGGCCTAGAGACAGGAGGTCCTAGGTTCAACCCCGGCCTCAGCCACTTCCCAGCTGTGTGACCCTGGGCAAGTCACTTTATTTTTTTGCTACCTCCCTTCAGTTTCTAGTTCTTTGCTAACCATAAAGGAAACAGCTACAAATATTTTAAAACATATAGGTTCTTTTCCTTTTTCCCTGATCACCTTGGGAAATAAACATAATAGCACTATTGCAGTTTTATAACTCTTTGGGCATAATTCCAGATTGCTTTCCAAAATAGTTAGATCAATTCAAAGTTCTACCACAGTGTATCAGTGTCCTCATTTTTCCATACCTCCTCCAATATTTGCCATTTTCCTCTTTTTTTATTTTAGCCACTCTGATAGGTCTGAGATGATAGCTCACAATTTTAAAAATTTGCATTTCTCTAATAAAGATTTAGAGCATTTTTAATATGGCCATACATGGCCTTCATTTCTCCATCATCCAAAAACTATATATCATTTGACCATTGAAATTTGGTGGATGGCTCATATTCTTATAAACTTGACACCCTCCATGTATTTGAGACATGAGACATTTATCTGAGAAACTGTCTATAACCCCCCAACCCCATTTTTTTCTGCTTTCTTTCTAATCTTGGCTATATAAGCTTTATTTGTACAAAATATTTTTAATTTAATGCTTTCTATCTCTTGCTTATTCATTAATTCTTCTATCCATGAATCTGATAAGAAATATATTCCATATTCTTCTAATACCTCTATATGTCTATAATAATCTTTATGTCTGGTTCAAAGACCCTTCAAGATTATTATTTTGATAGGGTATTATTTCTTCTCCTCCATCAGTATGAACAGTTTATTACATAATCCCTTCCAGGTGATTACATTTATTTGCTTTTCTATGTTTCTTTGCCTTTTGCAGTTTCTACTTATTTCTGGCTTTTTCCTCGGGAACATTTCAAAGTGAAATAAGTTTAGGTAAAGAGGGAACAAAATTAATACTTTTTGTAAATATTATGATTTACTTAGTCACAACCACCAAAAAAAAAAACAACCAAAAAATTATTTCAAAACAAAACCAGCAAGTTGTATGCTATAAAACAAATCCACATAATTAATCATTAGCATTCGTACATGCTACTAACAAAACCCAGCAGAAGAGGTAGAAAGAGAAATTCTTTTCATAGGAACTACAGAAGTATAAATACACACAGGAAATAGATGACTCCAACTCTAACTTGGCAGAAATACAGACAGACATAAATAATTAGAGAAACTTTACTTGATCCTTGAGTAAGTTGAACCAAAATAATAAAAAATGACACTGACTAAATTAATTTGCTTATTTTTTCAAACTCTATAAAATTCCTTTGGTAGTTTGACCATCTTTACTGTTCATTTACTAAATAAGGTTTAACATTTTTTCTAGCCAAGTTTAACTTTCTAAATCTCAAGAAATTTAAGTAAAGTATAAAAAAATAAATTAAAGAGAATATTAAGGGAATAAAGATAATGTTTAAAGAGCTCCTCCATTAATTCCTTATCTCGCTTTATATAAATTTTCATCCAGCAATCAACTATTTTAAAATCTATTTGTTTTTTGAAGATGAAGAAAACCTCTGATTATAAGAAGATAATTTCTTCCCTTGTAACTAACCTGTTTATCCACATTAGGAAGTTCAAGAGAATAACTACATGGAGTAGAATCAAGTCTCCAATTCTCCTTGGAGTTTTCCACCTTCAACGAACCAGTCATTTTGCACTGCTGTTTTAATAAATCTTCAGGCTGTTGGGCTTCACCAAGAACAACTGGACCCTGGGAGAGAAAGTTATCACAGATTTTCAGAATAAACTAAAGTTTACAAAATAACAGGATAAATAGCCACAGAAGGAAACAACATCAAGTCACATTTATGCAACATTTTGTTTTTAAGTCTCTTTCACAAATGGGAGATCCCATTGGTCAATTTATAACTTAGTCTGCTATTTAGATAGAAGTTTTTCCAAATGTACAAGAAAGTGATTTTCAAATATATGAGACCAGAAAAATGAAAATTAATAAATTATCATTCAAAGAAAAAAAAAGCAATGCAGACGTGTGTGTGATATATTTTTTTTAGTATATATGTATATGTATATATATTCTTACTTAAATTGACTAGGTAAATTTATAAATTTCACTATCTCAGGTGGCCCTAGAGCAATGTTGGTAAACCTATGGTGCACTGCCTCTTCCCCATCTCCACCTGGGCTGAGGACATTCCTAATTTCATCTGATCCTCTGCCTAGCAGCCGAATGGGAGCACTTCCTCCCTCCTCTGTCTAGTATATGCCTCACCTGTGGTGTGAGGGTTGCAGTTTTAGGGCTTTGTTTCTAAAAGTTTTGCCATCACTGCCCTAGAGTTTCCTTCTGTCCTAAATACAAACCACTTGAAAATTTCCTTCTTGCCTGTCCCAGACTTACTTCAGACATCACTGGTACTTGAAAAAGCTCATTAATCCTTTTCCTCACTTTTTACTTTACTCTAGTTTTAGTCCAAGGCAATTCATTAGTAGTCAAGGGTTGGTGGGGAGAGGGAGTTGAAAAAACTCATTATAAACTTAGTCTTCACATTAAAATCCACATTACTTTCTTTTGATTTCTAATGAATGCTACTATCTGGTTTTCTCCTTCTAGTTATTTAGAGGGCTTACATATGCCTATCTTTCCAAATTACTTGAAGACCGACAAGACTGTCCTTCCAAGTCTTATTTTCATGAGACCTACCATATCAATTTTTTCAATTTCATGAAATGAGTTTTGAGTCTTACCATCATAGTTGCTCACAATATGCTCTTAAAATGTGGCACCAAGAACTGAACATAGTACTCCAGATGTTTGCCATTAGCCCTATTAATTTCTCTTTTCTGCATATTATGTTTCTTAATTTTTTAACCAATCAAAATTATGCCTTTTTCATTATACAACAGGTATCTCAGCATGTAAAAAAAAAATACAAGACTGCTTCTAATAAATTTCTTCTTATTAGTTGTGAACCAGACGGTAAGCAAAAAATTCATTCATTCCAGACTGTGGTGTTCTTGAATCTTGATCCTGCCACCCTTTAATTATCTTTACCAGTTTTGTGTTAGGTTTTTTTTTTTTAATGTATTTGTCTAAATAAATTTTTAAAAAGGTACTGAACAAGACAAAGGAAAGGATAGACCTTCTAGAGACTTTCCAGGGCAAGGGCCCTTTACAATCCCATAGATACCCAAAGCTAACAGTTTGTCTATCATAATTCAAGAATACTGAATCAGATATTAATTCCACTTGAAAAAATTTCAGGGGGGCAGCTGGGTAGCTCAGTGGATTGAGAGCCAGGCCTAGAGACAGGAGGTCCTAGGTTCAAATCCGGCCTCAGACACTTCCCAGTTGTGTGACCCTGGGCAAGTCACTTGGCCCCCATTGCCTACCCTTGCCAATCTTCCACCTATAAGTCAATACACAGAAGTTAAGGGTTTAAAATAAAATAAAAAAAAATTTCATAATTTATCACCTATATCATTCTTATTCTGACTTCATTGCCTAATCATTGGTACTTGGGCCTTTATTTGTTCAGACTTTTTTTTTTTACTATTTTCCCTAATTCTGCCTTCAAATCTACTCCACCACCACCTTCAGAAATTATTTGACTTCAGGAATAATTTTAGAATGGGACATTCATAAATGGTTTCCCATCAAGTCCCCTTGCTCTTCAGTTTCTCTCTCCTGAAGAAAACTATCCCATAGCTGTGCCTATACAATGTT
Organism: Gracilinanus agilis; assembly: GCF_016433145.1. Taxonomy (NCBI): domain Eukaryota; kingdom Metazoa; phylum Chordata; class Mammalia; order Didelphimorphia; family Didelphidae; genus Gracilinanus; species Gracilinanus agilis. Next base: position 98,194,699 of record NC_058130.1, read on the forward strand.
CATATATTCTCAATTTTTATAATTTGTTGCTGATGAAGCTTCAATAACTTTATTAAAAAAGGAATACTATAGTGACAAGGGAATCATCATAATAAGAAATTCTATCCTAACAGAACATTAATTCCAGAATAACTTGTGATTGTAAGGATATAATTATATAAAATATGTATATTACTATTTTACACACATATAAAGTTAATTTAAAGTAAAAGGAAGAATATCAATCTACTATAATGTTGCCCAAAGGGTTCTGCAACAAAAAGGGAAATAAAGCAACTACAGGTATTCTGTGTTTCTCCTCTTAAAAAACCATAAACATTAGAAATGAATTCTGCTGTTTATTCCTTTATTAATTTTGAAACCTCATCAATGACCTCTTATAAGAAGCCGAATAAGGAGATAGAACAGTTTAAAACTTCCCTTCTTTCCATTAAGGTACATGATTATGAAAAAAGGTTCTTTTAATTTTGGATGTAATTTTTATTTTATTTTACTTTTAACAATTAATGATCATTTTTTCCTCTCCTTCAAGGCAACTAGGTGCTTCAGTAGTTAGAATGCTGGATCTGGAGTCAGAAGACCCGAGTTCAAATTTTGAACCAGAAACTTACTAGCTATGTGATCAAAGGCAAGTTTGTTAACCTCTGTTAGCTTCAGGTTTTGCATTTATAAAATGGGGATAACAATAACACCTACTTCCCAAGGTTGCTGTGAAGAACAAATGAGATAAGTGTAAAGAGTTTAGCACAGTTCTTAGAACATAATAGGCACTATATAAATGTTAGCTTTTATTATTAATGCTATCCTATCTCCTTCCCCAAGAAAAACTAAAGGATTCCTTGAATTTGAGAACAGACCAGAAAGAAACTGATAGGGGTCAGGTGGGTAGCTCAGTGGATTGAGAGCCAGGCCTAGAGACGGGAGGTCCTAGGTTCAAATCTAGCCTCAGACACTTCCCAGCTGTGTGACCCTGGGCAAGTCACTTAACCCTTACCACTCTTCTGCCTTGGAGCCAATACATAGTATTGACTCCAAGATGAAGGGTAAGGGCTTAAAAAACAAAAAACAAAAAACAAACAAAAAAAAAAGAAATTGATGACTCCCATGAAATGACAAGAAATACAAGAATAAAAAATATATATAATAAAAAACAGGAGAAAACTGAATTTATCTGAGTTAAAATATGTGGCTTAGAAAAAAGGTCAAGGAGAGATAATTTAAGAATCATTGAGCCTCATGAATAAAAAAAAAAGCCTGGACATTTATTTCAATAAATCTTAAATGAAACTACCTAAACCTACGGTTACCAGGAAAGATATAAAGAGTTAGTAATCACTTCCTAAAGGAACTCCAAAAGGAAAAGTCTTAAGAATGCACAGGTCAAAATGCAAATTTCTTATGTAAAAGAAAAACTACTACAAGCATCTAGTCAACTTAAGTCAATAAACATTTATTAGGTACCTGCTACATTCTAGGTTCTTTGCTAAGTGCTGAGAACACAAATATGAAAAAGAAAACCAGAACCTGCCTTCAAGGAGCTTATAATTTAATAAGTGAGTACAATATATAAAAGGAAGTTGAACTCATAATTTCAGAACCAATGAAGATTATCCCCCATTACAAATTCATCCTTTATCTTATCTTTTCCAGAAGACTGACCTCCACTATAATTCCTTCTTTGTGCAATCTTCAATCTTTCCCACTTTGCTAATTTCTTTTTTGTTGCCTTCAAATATGCCCAGGATTTCCCCAACCTGGGGGAAAAAAACCCTCACTAAATCCTATATTTCCTCAATTTGTTGTCCTATAATAATAATATGTAAAGTGTCACATTTGGATTTAGGAACAGCTGAGTTCAAATATTGCTTTAGAAACTGACTAGCTGTGTGACTCTAGAGCTTGTTTTCTCACCTCTAAAATGTGAAGGTAGGAGTCGATGATCCCTTTTAGCTCCAAAACTATGATCCTATATATCTGGATTTCAGTAAATAATGTTTGGAAGAATGTATTAAGTGCTTACTATGTCCCTGACAACATACTAAGTACCTGGTCTGCAAAGAAAGACAAAAATACCATCTCTATCTTCAATTTTACATTTCAAAAAGGAGAAAAACATGTAAATAACTACATACATACAAAATGCATACATTTGAAAATGGAAGGTGATTTGAGAGGGAAGACAATATGGTAGGCTAGGAGACCTAGGAAAGGTCTTCAGCAGAGAGTGGAACTTAAGTTGAGTCCTGAATGAAGTCACAGGAACTAAATAAGTAACTGGGAAAACAATGCAGTCATAGGGCACAAATCTGCATCAAGGCATGGACCAAGAGACAGAAAATTGGATGCAAGTAATAGCAGAAAGGCTAGTAAGACTAGACTATAAAGTTTGTGGAGGGGAGTAAAAAATGATTGAAAAGGCAGTAAAGTGCCAGATTATTAAAGACTTTAAATGCTAGAGGATTTTATATATGATCCTGGAATGAAAAGGGAGTCACTGTTGTTGGAGAGACAGTATGATATAATTAGATCCAGGCTTTTGGAAAATTGCCTTGTCAGTGGATTAGAGGATAGATTGGAATGGGGAGAAAAGTTAAAAAGCTAGCATAATAGTCCATGTAAGAGAAAAGAAAATTAAAACAAGAAATGTGGGGGTGGAAATGACAAGATCTTAAATGGGGTAAGTGTGAGCAAGTAATTGAGGATGAAAGCAAGGTTGCAAGTGACTGAGTGACTGAGAGAATGGGAGTGTTCTTGAAAGTTATACAGAAGGTCAAAAATTGGGAGAGAGTTTAGAGGAGAGTAATATAATGGGTTGCCTTTTGGGAGACGTCTGGTTTGCATATGGCATCCAGTTTGAGATATACAAAAGGTTGGTGATATGGGACTGGAGCTTAGGCTAGAAACTAGGGCTAGATAAACAGACCTGGGAATCACTTATACAGAGATGACAAATGGATCTGAGGAAGCTATTGAAATTACTAAATAAAACAGAAGGAAAAGAGAAAAGGGTCCAAGATAAAACCTTGAAGGATTCCGTTACTTAATATGAAGATATAGTAAAAGAAATTAACGAGTGGTCAGATAGGTACAAGAAGAATCCAGAGAGAACAGGGTAGTGAAAAATCTACAGAAGAGAAGATACATTTTTATGATTAGTAGTGTCAAAGGTTGCAGAGATCAAGTTCTGGATGGCAATTTAGAACTATGCCCAAAGAGCGCTAAAAGACTGCCTGCCCTTTGATCCAGCCATAGCATTGCTAGGTTTGTACCCCAAAGAGATCATAGGGGAAAAGACTTGTACAAAAATATTTATAGCTGCGCTTTTTATGGTGGCAAAAAACTGGAAAATGAGGGTATGCCCTTCAATTGGGGAATGGCTGAACAAATTGTGGTATATGCTGGTGATGGAATACTAATGTGCTCAAAGGAATAAAGAACTGGAGGAATTCCATGTGAACTGGAAAGACCTCCAGGAATTGATGCAGAGTGAAAGGAGCAGAGCCAGAAGAACATTGTACACAGAGACTGATACACTGTGGTAAAATTGAATGTAATGGACTTCTGTCCTAGCAGTAATGCAATGACCCAGGACAATTCTGAGGGATTTATGGAAAAGAACACTACCCACATTCAGAGGAAGAACTACAGGAGTGGAAACACAGAAGAAAAACAACTGCTTGAACACATGGGTTGATGTGGACACGATTTGGATGTAGACTCTTAATGACCACCCTAGAACAATTATCAATAATATGGAAATAGGTTTTGATCAATGACACAGGAAGAAACCAGTCAAAATGTGCATCAGCTACTGGGGGTAGTGGGGTGGTGGTAGGAGAGAGAGCAAGAACATGAATCATGTAACCATGGAAAATTTTTTTCTAAAAAACAAAAATTTAAAATTTAAAAAAAAAGAAAGTAAGACTGAGAAAGGACCATTAGATTTAGCAATTAAGAGATAACTTAGAAGAAGGCTGGGAATCTAGCCAATATAGTGGGTGCCTGCTTCACTTTTTTATAACACAAAGATTTCAAATAACAGTAGAGATGTCCACTTGTTACCCCTTGAGCTCAACACCTGAGCAGATTGTTTTCATTCATACATTCTCTTTAAGACATTCTTTAATCCATTAGCCAAAGTGAAAAAAGTGCTGAGGATCTGATGTGAGATGATTTTTTTAAAGGAATCAATGAAAAACAGAATCAATCAATTTAAATGAAAATACAAATATGTCTTTAGAAATAGCAACACATATCCTTGATTTTCTCTGGTACTGATCTACAACTCAAGAATAAGAAGAGAGAATTTGGTCAATGAAAGTAAACCCTGAAAGGAAATTGCTAGAAGTTTAAGAAGCTAAAGTAGAAAAGGGACTTAAATATAACCACTCCTGACATTTTTATAGCACTTTAGAATTTGAATAGTACTTTATATATATTCTCATTTAATTCAGGAAGGAACAAATGAAGATTAAATTGGAAGGGAGCTGACATGGTGGGTTTGTAGCAAATGAACAATTTGGAAATTAAAATGGTTGTTCTTAGTCTGATAGGGCTAGCTCCAATTTTAACCTTTAAAAAGGGGAGAAAGTCTGAAAGATCTGAGGTTCAAAGTAGTATTATACTGGTATATGATTGTTATGAAGAGGACATCCAAGTTGTGTCTATGCTGTTGTAATGTGGATAGGACAATAGATTAAGGACTTCAGATTTTGTTGGGGTGGCAATATCTTCTCCATTAAACATTGTAGAACAAAATCCATTTCTAACTTTGAGGCTTAAAACCCTGCATAAGGCATTATTAATTGCCTTGTTCTTGGTCACATAGTTTGTATGTGATAGAGGAAGGATTTAAAACAGAATTTCTTGACTCTTAAGACTAATACCTTACATACTACACAACAGAATCTCTTGAGTACATTTGATATAATTTTGGCTCTAGTTAATCTTGCCAAATAGATTTCTTCCACATTCGCTTTAAGGTTCCAGTCAAACTGGCTAATTATTTTCCCGTATTCCAATGATTCCAATATTCCTATCTCCCCAATATGATCCAATCTTCCCATACTCCAATTATTCTGCTATATTCACTTTTAGGTTCCAGTCAAACTGATCTATTTGATGTTTTTTTATGTAACATTCCATCACCTGTTTCTTAGCCTTTGCAAAAGCTCATCCCTTCTGCCTGCATTAGTCACTTTTCATATAGTAGAATCCCTATGTTATCAAGGCCTGATCTGAAGAGCAATCTCTTATAATAGTTCTTTCCTGACCACCCTTTGGCAATTTCCAACCTCTCTCCTATCCCCAAAAGTCTTTGTATTGACTTATATGTGTATGTGTTTTCCCCTTCAAGATTGTGAGTGCTCTATTTCCAGGGCTTATTTCATCTGTCTTTGTTTCTCCAGAACTTAAGACAGTGCCTTGAACACAGAAAATACTTAATGTTTCCTGAAAGAATAGAAACCCAGGTCTTCAGGATCAAGGGAAGCATGGTTGTTTAACTAGACCAGAAGGACTGGAATAGAGAGAATCTGAATTGAGTCTAGGGATGTAGTAGATAACATGAGTGATTTGAAGAGGAGCTATCTAAATAGCCCAAATTTTTAACATAGGCATTAAATATTTCAGTGACCTGGAGAGATCAAAGAGAAGGGCAATCCATTTTCTCCTTGCTAGCCCAACACCCCTGGACCTAAAGAAAATTATGAGAGAAAGTGAAGCTTTCATGAAATGAGTATAAGGAAAGAATTATCTTCCTAGTAAGAAATCATTTAGAGACAGATGGAGGGGTAATGAAGGAATAAATAGGCACTTGGCTATAATCAAATGGAAATTAATATAGAACATAGCTGAAGAAGAGAACAGAAAAAAGCAGAATAGGAGTGAAACAGAGAGATAGTGAGATAGGTGTCAATATTCAGGCTAAGTTATCAGAGATATGTTTCTACTTACTTGATGGGTATGAAAACAGGTATGATAAAAGCATTTGATAAATTTAAGAGAAAAGAAGAAATGTAGTAGAAGGATACAATAATTAGCAGAGTAGGAGAAATCAACCAAGGGAAGACTATGTTTACTGAATAGAGGAGAAAAGCAGATAAAAACACAAACACTTCATTCATGGCTACAACCTAAAATCTTTGTGGTATATTATCATACAAAGGCAAAGTTTTATTAATAATAGCAGACAAGGTTGGAATTTAGTCAAACCAGTCAAATAAAAATTTATCATCCATTGCTGTGATTAGCAATTCAAGAATAGACTTGAGTTCTTGCTATAAGTAAGGTGCTGTCAGGAATCATAAGACTATATTGCTATCTTTGGTGACACACAATTTACAATTTAGAAGAATAGAAAAGACAAAGAAATAATTATACGACAAGGTGGCATGTGAACATGTAATAAGAGAGTTAATGCTGGGCTATGGTAGTACAAAGCAAGGATGTATTACATATAGCTAAGTCTCAGGGGAGGAACTGGAAAGGCACATATAAGAAAATACACATGCACTAATATAGATACCCACTATTAGTCCAGGCCAGAGTTTTCTGAGACTCTTGTATAATGAAGCCTCAGCAAAACTCAACCTTGGTTGGGTTCCCAAGTAGTTTGGCCCTTGTAGAGGCAGGGTTGGGGAGGGGGAAGAAGGGAAATGAGAAGATGTTGGCAAATCTCTTTACAATTATTCACTTTTCAAAAAAACTCACTATGTAAGTTCTTTTAACTAGCAAGGAACTTTTCTTTAAAAAAGGATCTGACATGTAAATCTTTGAAGTATACAATTATAACAAAACACTTTTAATTAATCTAACCCATTAAAGTTTGTGAAATCTTCTAACAGGTACCACCTCAGATTGACCCTCGCAATAGCCCTATGAGGTAAAAAGCATTCTCATTTTAAAGATGAGAAAAATTAGGTTTAACAAGGTTTTTGACTTGCCTGTGGTAATACAGTACTTGAGTATCAGAGACCATAATATCTCTGAGGTCTCAATCGACAACAAGACTGTCATTCCTTCCAATATATTATACTGCATCTCAGTTAAATCCCAAGAGAGAAGAGTGTCATGGGCATTCCAAAGAGTAGATGATCCTCATCATTCTTTCTTAAAGTTTTAACATATTTCTTAGGTTGCACACCAAAGATGAACTCAGTGGTAAAAAGCTGCTTTGCTTTCTCTTCTTATAAAACATTAAATGAGCAGAGTTGGCAAAATGAGATTCTTCTCTGTATCTAAACAAGGGTCGACTATGCCAGAAATATTACCAAAAAAGAAAATTATAATCACAAAAACCACATCGAATTTTTCTTGTAGATTGTCATTGTACAAGGACAAAGTTTTAGTACCGTTAGAAGGCACTGAGTCAGCCATCAAAAAAACACAATCATTTTAAGAATGCTAACTTCATATTTATATATAATAGAATAAGACAATAGAAGATTCTAATATAATTGCTTTATAGATACACATATTTTGGAGTATATACATTAGTAATTACAAAACTGGAAGCTACCCTCCTGAAGTAACATATTAATATTAGATAGGCCATCCTTTTCTCTTTAAGTAGGATAATAATAACAACAAGTGAGCAGTTATAAAGAACTTTACAATTTGCAATGTGCTTTACAAATATTATCTCATTTCATCTTCACAATAACCTTGTGAAGAATTATTAGAGTCCTCATTTAACAGATAAAGTGGGATTGTGAACTGAGGGCTGGACCCAGAGCCAGGAAAACCTGACCTTCAAAAGTGACCTCAGACACTTACTAGCTGTGTGATCCTGGGATACAGTGTATCAGTCAAATATAAGTCAAGCTAGCAAGCTAAGTATTTAAATGCAAAGTATGATACTCAAGTGGAGAGAATTTATAGATTTTTCAAAAATTAAATGCATCGAAAAGCTCAAAGTTAGAAGACTCATGGGAAAACTTTGCGAGAGAAGTAGAATTTTGTCATGGTCAAAACTGGAGATTTTTATTTTTTTAAAGTTCTTACCTTGTTGGCTCTGAGTTGCTTGTAGATGTCTGTCTGTTGCCTTATTCGATATTCCAGGTCAGAGACCTGAGCCTGAAGCCATGTCCATCGACATATAATTGCTGCTCTTTCCAGTGCCCACTGCCACTCTGCTTTAGGATACCTGGAAAAAAAGATCATAATACAATTGAAAACTTAATGCTAAATCACTTTAATTTCTTGACCTTTTGTTTTTATGTCACTTTCTCACTGTATTTTCCTATAAGGCCACCCTTTCTAAAGCACATTAAAAAAAATCCATCCAAAAAAGCAACAAAACAACATTATATTCAGTGTTCCAGACTCATGGGCCTTCTCTCTTACAATGAAGGGAAGGAAGAAGCAGTATATTTTCACATCTCTTGTTCAGGCCACATTTGTTCATTATAATTATATATTGTTCATTAAAAAAAATTTCCTCTTTACATGCTATTGTATTTAAATCTTTTGTGAGGCCTAGGAGAGTTAAACTGACCATAACAATTATAAGTACCAAAAGCAAGGCTGAATTCTGATAAGTTTAGTCTAGGGCTCTCTCCATCATATGACACTGTCAAACAACTGACAAAATAAAATAATAAAACTACAGAAGGCATTTGAAAAAGTATACAAATGGTAATAGTGAGATAGTTAAGGAAGATTTCACAGAAGTGGTGAGAAATGAGTAGGATCTTAAAAAAAAAATAAATTGAAAGACACAGGGCATGAAGGGGAAAATCATAAGCATAAGGCTAGAAGGAAAAATGTACTTTAGCATTCAGAAAACAAATGAATTTAGCAAGTTTTATTTATGGAAGTAGGAAGTTTTAGGCTGAAGTCAGTTTGTGGAGGGTTCTGAACGTCAGGTTCAGAAATCAAGGATTATTACATATAATCCCTACACAGATGAGTCATTTACACAAAGCTTAATCTTCCATGTAGTATTAGGAAGATTGGGAAAAAGAATATGTTGGAAAGGTAAAGAGGGAGTATGAACTTAAAGATTTCCTGCCAGGCAATAGAATGAAATTTCCACAGGAAAAAAAGGGAAACAGACTTGGATTTTGATTTATAGGGGTCAGCTGGGTGGCTCAGTGGAGTGAGAGCCAGGCCTAAAGATGGGAGGTCCTGGGTTCAAATCTGATCTCAGACACTTCCTGGCTGTGGGACCCTGGGTAAGTCATTTAACCCCCCCATTGCCTAGCTCTTATTGCTCCTCTGCCTTAGAACCAATACACAGTAATGATTCTAAGATGGAAGGTAAGGGTTAAAAAAAAAGATTTAGAGAAAAGTTGCTTTATCTTCTACTCAAAATGACCTATTTGTTGCTACCCAAATACATGCAGCCTCTGCATATGGCATCCTCTATACCTAAAATGATCTTCCTTTGTCATCCCCTACTTCTCTTCAAGACTCAGTTAATGGCTCCTTTTCATAAAAAGCCTCAATCAATTATTCAAGATGTTAGTACTATTCCTTCCCCAAAAATTATTTGACACATATTTATGTAAATCTATTAATAGGTTGTTTATCCTAGAAGACTATAAGTTTCTTGAAGGCAATTATTATTTGTTTTTTTTTCTTTGTATCCTCAGTACTTGGGGCACATGTAAGTTTACTTAGTAAGCACATATTATCTTTAATTCATAAATTAAGCTTTTTAAGATATGCTGAATGAAATTACAGAAGTCTATGTAAGCAGAGGTGCCCAACTGAGAACTAGAGGTAGAGCAAAAGTTTGCTATTGAACTTACACCTGAAGCTGTAAATCAGTGATATAGTCACATGTATATATGGGGATACTGAATAATATAATTAATGGACTGGTAGTCTTTATCAATATGACCTTTTTCTATGTATTTTTATTTTTCTTATTTTTAAATATTAATATTTCATGGGCACTAGTATAGTAATCAGGCTATCTACTTGTCCTTCCTCACATCATAAGACCATCTCCATTGCCCCCCCAAATATACATAGTTTAAAAAATCCATATGGTAATATATAATTTTTTTTAATTTTTAAGAAAAATTTTTCCATAGATACATGATTCATGTTCTTGTTCTCTCTCCCCCCACTCCCCAGTAGACAAAGCACATTTCATGGCTAAAATGACAGCACGGGAGAGCAATGAATGTTGGAGGGGATGTGGCAAAATTGGGACATTAATGCATTGCTGGTGGAGTTGTAAATTGGTGGAGTTGTAAATTGATCCAACCATTCTGGATGGCAATTTGGAACTATGCCCAAAGAGCTCTAAAAGACTGCCTGCCCTTTGATCCAGGCATACCATTGCTGGGTTTGTACCCCAAAGAGATCATAGATAAAAAGACTTGTACAAAAATATTTATAGCCATGTTCTTTGTGGTGGCAAAAAACTGGAAAATGAGGGTATGCCCTTCAATTGGGGAATGGCTGAACAAATTGTGGTATATGCTGGTGATGGAATACTAATGTGCTCAAAGGAATAATAAACTGGAGGAATTCCATGTGAACTGGAAAAACCTCCAGGAATTGATGCAGAGTGAAAGGAGCAGAACCAGGAGAACATTGTACACAGAGACTGATACCCTGTGGTAAAATTGAATGTAATGGACTTCTGTACTAGCAGCAATGCAATGACCCAGGACAATTCTTAGGGATTTATGGAAAAGAACGCTACCCACATTCAGAGAATGAACTACAGGAGTGGAAACACAGAAGAAAAACAATTGCTTGAACACATGGGTTGATGCAGACATGATTAGGACTCTTAATGACCACCCTAGAACAATTATCAATATATAAATTTTTCAGGTAAGAATTATAAGCCAAAGAATCTTAGGAATCATGAATTCCTAAATTTTCATCATTTGTATTTTTTAAAACTTTTAGCCATACATACTAAAAATATGGATGTGGTATTGGAATTAATTCAAATGAAAATGCTATGAAGTTATTGTTCACTTAAGACAGTAGCCCTGATTGAGCTAAATGTGGAAGTTGGGATAAAATGCACTATTTTCTAAGAGTTTTAAAAAATCTTTTCAGCATCGCTTTTTATTATGATAAAAGGAGAAATAAAGGGGAGATGGGAAGAAGAAAGAGTAAAATATTGGATAAAGACCTTGCCCTGAAGTCAGGATGACTTGGGTTGTGAGACCATACATTAGGTTTTAAGTCATTTAAACTGTCAGTATTCTTGGCAACATTGTAAGACTTTAAGCTATAGAAGATTTGCAGATTTGCACTAGCCAAGGGAATTTCCACAACTGGAGGTCCTTAAATTAAATGAAATCATATGTGTAGACCAGTGATGGGCAAACTTTTTAGAGAGGGGGCCCAAAGGAAAGGAAATGCTCATCTGTCTGTTTCTAAGGCAACTCTTTCGAAGTTTCATTGTATTGTATCCTACTCATTGTATTCGTCAGATTAGGAATAATGTAGTGAGGCCAGATAGAACATTTCAGGCATCTGGCCCGTGGGCCATAGTTTGCCCATCACTGGTTTAGACTAGACTAAAAGGGAAGTAGAACTATAATAACAAAATCCTAGGTAGTAAAAATCAGCCAGAAGTTTTCTATAAAAAATTGAGGGAAAACAGTAAAGAGATTGTAGGAACTTGAGCTAGAAAAAAATAAAACAAGAAACACATGAACAAACTGTGGCAAAAATTAGTCAAAACTATATGTTAGTACACGGTATGTCTATTTACTTAGCAAACCCCATAAAATCAACTGAAAAAAGAATACGAATAGCTTCAGTAAAGTAGCAAAATACAATATAATACCAGAATCACATAAATACAACAAGGAAGAAGTAAGAGAAAGAGAAATAATATTTAAATTTTTTAAAAAGCATTCAGTAGAGTTTATCTATTAAGGTATATGGGACTCATATGACTAATTATAAAACAAAATTTAAGGAGGAATGAAAGGGATTCTCAAATTACTCAATTATACTACAGGTAATTAACAAAAGGAAAAAATGTGTGTGGGGGAGAGAGTTTATCAATGTAGAAAGCAAATCTTCAAAAGAATCACACAGTATAAGAGTATTTCTATTCCTTAAATTATTTTTAAAAGATGGAGGAATCAAAAATATTTGGTACTAGATATGAAAAAGCAAAGCTGCTTAGAACACTAAATAAGAACTCTAAATAGAAGTATATATCTTAGTATTCTATAAGCTCTAAAAACACAAATCGACCATCTTACCCAAATTAATTTACTTATTCAGTGCCATACCTATCAAACTACAAAGAAAGTTTTTTATAGAATTAGAAAAAATTATAACAAAGTTCATCTGGAAGAACAAAAGATCTAAAACATAATGGGAAATAATGAAAAAAAAGTGAAATATGGTGACCTAGCAGTACCAAATCTCAAACTGTACTATAAAGCAGTGGTCATCAAAACAATATGGTACTGGCTAAGAGATAGAAGGGTGAAATAGGGGTAAATGACCTCAGCAAACTAGTGTTCGATAAACCCAAAGATCCCAGCTTTTGGGACAAGAACTCACTATTTGACAAAAACTGGGAAAATTGGAAAACAATATGGGAAAAATCAGGTTTAGATCAATATCTCACACCCTATACCAAGATAAATTCAAAATTAGGTGAACATAGAATAGTATACCTGTCAGATCTGTGAGAAAGGAAGGAATTTAAGATCAAGCAAAAGATACAGAATATTACAAAATGTAAAATTTTTAAAAACTATTCATTTTTTAAGACCTACCCCTCCCATCCTAATTTAGCCAAACATTGGTCATATCATTAATCTCGTCAAATTGCCAAGGCAACTTTTGCCATTGGCTTTCTTGGGAAGGTTAAATCAGAAAAATTTTGTTCAAGACAGAACATACTGCTACTATCATTTAGTATTTTTATTTCTATTGATTTTCATAAAAGGTTCCAAAGCACTTTCTGAGAGATCTATGAGAATGTTTCAATAACTACCAGATGCTAAAGCTCATATATAGCTAGTTTAAAAAGCCCAGCATGTAGTGTATCATTTAAAAATACAGGCAGCCCCCCTTACTTTCAGGGATTAAATTTCCAGTAATTAGCATTTAAGTTGCTCAATTAAGTATAATCCCATTAACCTCTGAATAACCTAGCTGAGAGGGAGCACGTAAGGTAAATGTAGTTAGTTAACCAGTCTCCATCCAAAAATGGATGGAGTATGTTTCTTCATGGTTTCATTGTGGCAGCGCTCCATTCTCATGGTCTTTTTGCTTCCTAGATAGCACTAATCCAGTGGGTCCCTCACGGGTTCCTCATACTGCTTGATTAAGGAACAAAGCTGGTAAAATGAAGAGAGTAGGAGGAAAGAGGAAAAAAGGTAACTAACTAATAAGGTATCTCCTGTCTACAAAATTGCAATGCATTTGTGTATGCTTGGCAATCTGTCTCTGAAGGAAATTTTCAAAAAGGGATTCCAACAAATATTGAAAGTAATAGCAGTATCATTAAAAGTAGCCTCGTGAGGAGACTATTTTGAAGAATAAAAGGAGTAAAAGTTAAACATTAATTTGACTGAAAATATCAGACAACTCTCCAAGATTATAATACACATGTTCATTGTGATGATATTATTGTTATACACACTTACTTAGGCCACATCTGGAAAATGGTGTTATTCCCTTCTAGAGTCCATAATTTATAAAGAACAGCAATAAGATGAAAAATAGTGAATGACAACCAATTAGTCAACCTGAAGGAACCTGGAAATTTTAGTAAAAAGAAAAAGGTTATTCCCATTACTTCGTCTACAGAGGTATAGATTTATGTGAGTAGATAAAATGAACATAACCTCATAATTTTTCATTATTGGTTAGTTTTCTCCCCTTTTCTTTGTAATAAGGGATAATTCTCTTGGAAAGAAGAAAAATATACATGGAAATGTAGGTAATTTTTTAAAAAACTAACAGAATAAAAATGTATCTAAAGAAAATTTAAGAGATGTGTGGCATGTTAAATTGTTCCATGACCCCTCCCCCAAAAAGGTATTGAAATTGTTTTCAAATTCTAATTGGTTCAGGGGATGAAGGTTCAGATCATTGATGTAGCTTCCTGGTCAGTGGAATATATATATTTTTTAAAAGCTAGGAGATTTATAATTCCCTCATGCTTGGCCAGCAGACCACTATAAGCAACACAGAGACAGGAGAGTTTCACTCAGCTGAATCAATTCAGTGTTCTCACTAAATATCTTCATTATTTAGCCCTTCTATAACTAATGGGCCCAACTTCTTTGCTTCCAGTTCTTTTGCTGCCACAAATACCACTGCTTGTAAATATTTTGGTGTACAACTGTACATGGAAGCTTTGTCAGAGATTTTTTAAAAACCAAAAAGAACTCAATGTCTTTGGATTCTGCCCCCACCTTCTGAATCATTTATTTGTTTGTTTAAAACAATATTTTTGGAGACTTGATTTTATTTTTTTACCAATTGCATGTAATAAAAATTTCCACATTAAATTTTCTGAAGTTATATGATCCAAATTATCTCCCTCCCTTCTCCCTCTGCTCTTCTGGAGCTGGCAAGCAAATCAATCTGAGTTACACATGTATTATCATGCAAAACGTATTTTCATGTTGTTTATTTTTGTAAGGGTATAATCTTATAAAACCAAAACTGCACAACATATGCCCAAATAAACAAGTGAAAAATCATGTGCTTTCATCTGCATTCCTACTCTGACAATTCATGTAGGCCTTTCTGGCTCTTTCTGAAATCTTCCTCTTCATCATTCCTTATACCACAATAGTATTCCACCCAACATCAAATACCACAATTTGTCCATCCATTCCCTAATTAATGGGCATCCCTTTAGGTTCCAATTCTTTGCACAAAATGACCAGCTGTAAATATTTTTGTACAAGTAGGCCCTTTTCCATTTTTTTAAATCCCTTTGGGATACACACCTATTAATGGTATTACTAGATTAGCTCACAATTCTACCAGTGATGCATTAGTCTCTCAATTTTGCCCCATTCCCTTTAACATTTATCATTTTCCTTTACTGTCATATTGGTCAATCTGCTAGGTGTGAGGTTCCTCAGAGTTGTTTTAATTTGAATTTCTCTAATCAAGAGGAATTTTGAATATTTTTTCATGATTATTGATAGCCCCAGTTTGGATTTTTTAAAGCCAGGGATTCTTAACTTGGGGTGGAGGAGGGTCTGTGAAATCATTCTGTTTTTCTTATATGAATAACTTTCAATATAATGTTTCCTTTGTAATCTTATTCTAATCATTAAATATTATTCTTTTTATTCATTTCATTTTTATAAAGAAAAAACTAAACTGTTACTTTCTGTCTTAGAATCAACATTATGTATGGATTCCAGAACAGAAGGGTTGGGCAATTGGCATTAAAAAAACTTGCCCTGGGTCACACAGTAGGAAGTGTCTGAGGTCATATTTGAACCCAGGACCTCTCATCCTGAGGTCTGCAGAGATGCTTAAAAATTTTATAAATATTTTTGGCAGATTACGAACACAGAATGCAAACTTTTTCTTTAGTTAGTAAAAATAAGGGCAACATTATCATGTAATTTACACAAACCTGAAGAAACCTAAAAGCTAAAGGTTATTGCTAAATAATTGATGGTAAATTAATTCAAGCAATTACAATGTGTGAAGAATTTCAGGAAATTTATTTTTAAGTTAAATTTTATTTTTTCTGATGAACAAAATTCCATTTTGTCCCCCATTCTAAATTGGGGGGGGTAGAAAAAAACAAAATCTTTGTTAATAAGTATGCATTCCCTTCATGATCAAGATAAAAAAATAGGTTCCGGGTTAAGATGGCGGCAGAGTAAGAAGCAGCTCTTAACCTCTCCTGACCGAAACACACAAAACTCCTCAAGGGGACATAAAAACAAGTCCAGACGAACGGAGGAACCCCACAACAGGGCACAGC
>NC_058130.1:98215531-98240509 GCF_016433145.1 Gracilinanus agilis
ATTGTACTAGAAACACTAGCAGTTGCAATTAGAGAAGAAAAAGAAATTAAAGGTATCAAAATAGGCAAGGAGGAGACTAAGTTATCACTCTTTGCAGATGATATGATGGTATACTTAAAAAATCCTAGAGAATCAACTAAGAAGCTTGTAGAAATAATCAACAACTTTAGCAAAGTTGCAGGATACAAAATAAATGCACATAAATCATCAGCATTTCTATACATTTCCAACACACTAGAGCAGCAAGAAGTAGAAAGAGAAACACCATTTAAAATCACCCTAGACAATATAAAATACTTAGGAATATACCTACCAAAAGAAACACAGCAATTATATGAAAACAACTACAAAACACTTTCCAAACAAATAAAACTGGATCTAAACAATTGGAAAGCCATTGATTGCTCATGGGTAGGTTGAGCTAACATAATAAAAATGACAATTCTACCCAAATTAATTCACCTATTTAGCGCCATACCTATCAAGCTACCAAAAAACTTCTTTACTGAATTAGAAAAAACTATAACAAATTTCATTTGGAATAACAAAAGATCAAGAATATCAAGGGAAATAATGAAAAAAAATGTGAAGGAAGGGGGCCTAGCAGTACCAGATATTAAACTATACTATAAAGCAGCAGTCATCAAAACAGTATGGTACTGGCTAAGAGACAGAGAGGAGGATCAATGGAATAGACTTGGGGTAAATGACATCAGCAAGACAGTGTATGATAAACCCAAAGAGCCCAACTTTTGGGACATGAATCCACTATTTGACAAAAACTGCTGGGAAATTTGGAAAACAATATGGGAGAGATTAGGTCTAGATCAACATCTCACACCCTACACCAAGATAAATTCAGAATGGGTGAATGACTTGAATATAAAGAGGGAAACTATAAATAAGTTAAGTGAACACAGAATAGTATACTTGTCAGATCTCTGGGAAAGGAAAGACTTTAAAACCAAGTAAGAGTTAGAGAAAATTACAAAATGTAAATTAAATGGTTTTGATTATATTAAACTAAAAAGCTTTTGTACAAACAAAAACAATGTAGTCAAAATCAGGAGGGAAACAACAAATTGGGAAAAAATCTTTATAACGAAAAACTCTGACAGGGGTCTAATTACTCAAATATACAAGGAGTTAAAGCAATTGTATAAAAAATCAAGCCATTCCCCAATTGATAAATGGGCAAGAGACATGAATAGACAATTTTCAGGTAAAGAAATCAAAAGTATCAATAAGTACATGAGAAAGTGTTCCAAATCTCTAATAATTAGAGAAATGCAAATCAAAACAACTCTGAGGTATCACCTCACACCTAGCAGATTGGCTAAAATGAAAGAAGGGGAGAGTAATGAATGTTGGAGGGGATGTGGCAAAATTGGGACATTAATGCATTGCTGGTGGAGTTGTGAACTGATCCAGCCATTCTGGCTGGCAATTTGGAATCATGCTCAAGGGGCTATAAAAGAATGGCTGCCCTTTGATCCAGCCATACCATTGCTGGGTTTGTACCCCAAAGAGATCATAGATAAACAGACTTGTACGAAAATATTTATAGCTGTGCTTTTTGTGGTGGCAACAAACTGGAAAAGGAGGGTATGTCCTTCAATTGCGGAATGGCTGAACAAACTGTGGTATATGCGGGTGATGGAATACTATTGTGCTAAAAGGAATAACAAACTGGAGAAGTTCCAGGCGAACTGGAGAGACCTCCGGGAACTGATGCAGAGCGAAAGGAGCAGAGCCAGAACAACATTGTACACAGAGACTGATATACTGTGGTAAAATAGAATGTAATGGACTTCTGTACCAGCAACAATGTAATGACCCAGGACAGCTCTGAGGGATTTATGGTAAAGAAAACTACCCACATTCAGAGGAAGGACTGCAGGAGAGGAAACACACAAGAAAAGCAACTGCTTGAACGTATGGGTCGGGGTGGACATGATTGGGGATGTGGACTCGAAATTACCACACCAATGCAACCACCAACAATATGGATATAGGTCTTGATCAAGGACACATGACAAAACCAGTGGAAATGTGCATCGGCCATGGGTGGGGGGAGTGCGGGGGGTGAAGGGGAAAGTAGGAGCATGAATCATGTAACCATGTTAAAAATGATTATTAATAGATGTTTAAAAAAAAAAGATAAAAAAATAATGAATGCTGTCCTAAAAGCAAGTTAAGCTTAAAACTGCACTATATTGAGACATCTTATATATGTATATCCTATTCTGTATGCTGTACATAATTGTCAGAAGGATCTAGTATGCTTCATTATCAGTCCCCCTGGAATCATAGTTTATCATTAGTTAAGGCTTTATTTTTTTTACACTGTTGTTACAGTACAAATGATTTGCCTTGATCT
Source organism: Gracilinanus agilis (assembly GCF_016433145.1). Lineage (NCBI taxonomy): Eukaryota > Metazoa > Chordata > Mammalia > Didelphimorphia > Didelphidae > Gracilinanus > Gracilinanus agilis. Next base: position 98,217,912 of record NC_058130.1, read on the forward strand.
GCTCATTTCACTCTAAATTAGGTCATATTTGTCTTTCCAAATTCTTCAGCAATTATTCCTTTTTTACGTTTCTTATGACACAATAGATTCTCTTAAATTGATATATCAGTTTGCTCAGCCATTCTCCAATTGATTGGTGCCCCTCCTTCATTTGCAGTTCTTTATCACCACCAAAAAGACTGCAGATATTTTTTTATTCATATGGGTCCTTTTCTTTCTTTGATCTCAGGGATAGAGACCTAGTAAATGTCACTGCTGGCTCAAAAGATAAGCACAGTTCAGTGACTTTGGAGCAAAATTTCAATTTGTTTTCCAAAATGGCCAAACCAGTTTACAAATTGCATGCTTGCATGTGCATGGGCATCAACCATCAGAACCCTTTAAGAAAAAGGCAAACAGTGATTAAAGAAGTTTCCATTTTATAAATGCAAAAATATATTTTTTAAACCCTTAGCTTTCATCTTAAAAACAATACTATGCATGAATTCTAAGGCAGAAGATCAGGGTTAGGAAATAGAGGCTCAAACAGCTAGGAAGTGTCTGGGGCCACATTTGAACTCAGGACCCCCCAATTCTAGGACTGGCTCTTTATCCAGTGAAGGCACCTAGCTGTTTATCTATCCCTTAATTTCTACAAATAATAGTCAAAAATGCATACTATTAAAATCTAGTAATCCATGTTCATTTTACTATATAACGATCTTAAGAAAATAGTATCCAGGAACAAATTACATTTTTAATAAAGAGATCAACTATCTTCAGATGAAGTTCACTGTTTTCTCAGTCTTTTGTCTAAAAGTTACTATATTTCTTTGCTTTCTTGATCCCCACAATCCCAGAAATTCTCTTACCTATAACTTACTTTATCTGCAGCCTTTTATTCACTCTAATTATTCTCAAAAATTTAAATGTTGTTGTGAGGTTCTTGCCATTTTTGAGGCTTCTGGTCAACTATGAAACAATTTATTGGATCCTCTCCAGACTGCTCTTTGTAGTCTCTTGAGGTGAACAGGACTGGTTGTTAGTGTGATGCATGAGGCACAATGTTTTAGGCTTGAACAATTCAAACTAAGCAGTGCTGTTACATTGAAGATGTATGCACAAATGATGCAGGCATATGTAACTTACCTACACATGTAAGAAAGAATTTATATTGATATATTCCAACCATAAACACTGAATCTTTCCTCCCCTGTTTTTTTTTAAAAATGTAGTATAAGTATCTTAAGCTAAATTCCAGATATTTCATGGATTCTGTAGTTATCTTTAAAAAACTATTTTTCTTGTTCTATGTTTTCTTCCAACTGTTTGTAAATAATATTTCATAAGCACTAATAATTTTCCTTAGATTTACTTTAATTCTTGCTTGCTTTGTGAAAACTATTTGTGATTAGTTTTTTAAAAAATTGATTCTTCAAAAGATCAAGAATATCAAGGGAAATAATGAAAAAAAAATGTGAAGGAAGGTGACCTAGCAGTATCAGATCTTAAAACTGTACTATAAAGCAGTGGTCATCAAAACAATATGGTGCGGGGGGGCAGCTGGGTAGCTTAGTGGATTGAGAGCCAGGCCTAGAGACAGGAGGTCCTAGGTTCAAATCCAACCTCAGATACTTCCCAGCTGTGTGACCCTGGGCAAGTCACTTGACCCCCATTGCCTACCCTTACCAATCTTCCACCTATAAGTCAAAATGCAAAAGTTAAGGGTTTAAAATTTTAAAACAAACAAACAAAAAAAAACAAAAAACAATATGGTGCTGGTAAAGAGACAGAAGGGAGGATCAGTGGAATAACCTTGGGGTAAGTGACCTCAGAAAGACAGTGTATGATAAACCCAAAGATCCTAGTTTTGGGGACAAAAATTCACTACTTAACAATAAACTGCCTTCTTATTTATATTAGATTGTGAATAATCTTGACAATGGCAGTATCATATATGTTTGTACTACCATGAATGTAGTATGTCACTTTATTGAGTTGAAACTATACTGTACACAAGGTATAAAACTATTTTTAAGAAGTTATTTTGTGGGATGGAAAGGAATGTGGTGTAGAAGAAAAAGCACTAGAGTTTGTTTTTTTGAGTCAGGAGGCATGGATTTAAATCCTATCTCTTGTATTTACAAGCTCTATAACCCTGGTCATGTTATTTAAGTTCCTTCTTTGAAAAATAAGCAGTATTGGGAGGCAGAGCCAAGATGGCAGAGTAGAAGCAGGAAAATCTCAAACCACCATGAGAATCTTTTCCAACCGTAAAATATTACCTCAATACTGGAGTGAAAAGAACCAACAAGGAGATGGAGTGAAGTAATTTTCACGAAAAGAACAACTTGAAAGGTAGGCAGAGTGTCTGGTTCACTGGGGTGAGAGAACACAGCTAGCAGGAGGGCCACACCAAGGAGTACAGTGCAAGCCAACAATGACACTCCCCACCCCTTTCCCACATCTACTGTTAGAGGTTCTGACTCTGGGTCCAAGCCAACATCCAGACTTGAAACCCTGCGTAAGTAAAAAGCAGTATAATCTTATGCACACCCCATAAAATTCGAAGCTCCAGCCCAAGGCTGCAGTAGGGTCTGGGAATTCCAGTGTGCAGTCTGTGCTGCACTTCTGACCTGCTAAGCCTGGAGTAAGGCCAGGAGTCCCAACCCAAGCTTGTAGTGAGCACTTGAATCCCAGCTTGAGACAGTCTTCATGGAACTCCTGATAGGTATAAGATCAGAGCTAGAGCCTCTGCATTAAATATTAGAAGATGTAGAATGATATTCAGAAAGGTGAAAGATCTAGGTTTATAACCCAGAATCACCTATCTTAACAAAACTGAGTATATTCTTTCAGTGTAAAAAATGGTCATTATAAAGTAGAAGTTTTCCAAGCATTCCTGATGAAAAGAGAAGATCTAAACAGAAAATTTGATATCCAAACACAAGACCTAAGAGAAGGCTAAAAAGGTAAATAAGCAAAAAATCTATGGGGCTCAATAAGGTCAAACTATATGTATTCCTACATGGAAAGAGGATATCTGTAATTATTAAAAAAAATTTTTAATCAGTATTATAGCAGTTAGAAGGAGTATACATAAATAGAGGATATGGGAATAAGCTGATAAGGATGACATGATAAGCAAAAAAACAATAAGGGGTTAAAAAAGGATGGCATGAAAGAAAAGGGAAGGGAAAGGTGGAATAAGGTCAATTATCTTACCTAAAGAGGTGTGACACAAACTATTACAGTGGAGAGGAGGATAAGGGTGGTGACAGGCAATGCTTTAATTTAAACCTTACTCTCATTGTAACTGACTCAGAGATGGAACAACAACCATACTCATTGGGGTACAGAATCCTATATTACCTTATAGAGAAGAAAGGTGAATAAGACGAGGAGAGTGGGAATAAAAGGGAAGGAGAAGAGGGAGGGCTGTTTAAAAGCAAAACACCCGTGAAGAGGGACAGAATGAAAGGAAAAAGATGAGGATCAAAAGGGGAAAATAAGATAGAGAAGACTACACAGTTGGTAACCAAAACTGTGAATGTGAATAGGATGAACTCATTCATAAAATGGAAGCAGAGAGCAGAATGGATTAAAAAACAGAAACTTAGGGGCAGCTGGGTAGCTCAGTGGAGTGAGAGTCAGGCCTAGAGACAGGAGGTCCTAGGTTCAAACCCGGCCTCAGCCACTTCCCAGCTGTGTGACCCTGGGCAAGTCACTTGACCCCCATTGCCCACCCTTACCAATCTTGCACCTATGAGACAATACACCGAAGTACAAGGGTTAAAAACAAAAACAAAACAAAAAAAAAAAACACAGAAACTTACTACAGTGCCTCCCTCACCTATTGCGGAAATTACATTCCAGAGACCCCAGCAATAGGTGAAAATCCATGAAGTTACAGTATTATATTTATTTTATTATTTATATATATTCTAAGGTTTTATAAACTCTTCCCACTCCTATAAATCTTTTCCACACTGTTATTAACTTACAGTCACTGAGCCAATCAGCACCTAGGATATAGAGCACAGTACTGTGGTTGGTGACCAATAGTGTGTCATGATAAGTGTAACTCTGCAATACAGAATTAGACATATATATTTTAAAAACCTGCAACAGAGTGAAGCCAGGATAAATGAACCACAATATAGCAAGGGATAACTGTATATGTTGTTCACAAGAAACAGATTTGAGGAAGGGAGACAAACACAGAGTAAAGGTAAGGGTGTAAAAGGGAATTCTTGGTTCTCTTTGAGTTCACACTTGTGAAAAGGAAATCCTTTCTTCTTTTTGCCTACTTGGAGTTAACACTTTGGTTGGCAATAACTTTGAATCAACAAAGCTTGAATTAGGTGGGAGAAGCTGGAAAACCACTTTGTGAGTTCACACCTTACTTGATGCTAGATGAGAAGCCAATAAGATATTTGGAGAGCTCCACGTTTTCCCCCAAACTCAAACAGCCAGAAACTTAAGAGTTTACACACTCAGAAAGGTGTGAATTCAAAGGTGACAACTCAGACAATTTGGAAACTGTGATTGGCCCCTGTGAAAAGGGCAGGGACAGGAAACCACCATAAAAACCATGAAGGAAGGCTGGTGAAGGAGTTTAGTAGAGAGTGAACTCCAAGAAGAGAGTCACTCCAAGAAGGAAGTCGGCTTCAAGAAGAAGGTCAGCTCAAAGAAGAAAGTCAGCCTCAGGAGTCACCTTCAACTCCAGTCATTGTCTTGGGTGAGTGGATAGCTGTTTTTCCCTTCCTGCCTTCTGGAGATAGTTTAATTCTGACTGAAGGTTTCAAAGGTTAATGTCTTTTCTATCCTTTTGTATTTCTCTACTTTCACTCTTTCCACCTCTTTTATAGATAAAAGATTTATAAATTTCATATGTTTAGCCAAACCATTAATTTTAACACTTACAAGGGGCTGGAGCAATCTATTGTGCTTCAATGGAAGTAAAAAAAGCAAGAGAAGCAATCATGATCTCAGACATAGCTAAAGCAAAAGTAGATCTGAGTAAGAGAGATAAAGAAGGAAATTACATCTTGCTATGAAGTACTATAAATAATGAAGTAATAGAATATGCACCACATGGTATAGCCTCAAAATTTTTAAAGGAGAAATGAAATGAGATTCAGAAGAAAATGGACAATAAAACTATGCTAGCAGAGAAAGTCAACTTCTCCCTTTCATATCTAGATAGATTAAACCAAAAAATAAACAAGAAAAGTAAAAGAAGTAAATGAAATTTTAGAAAAGTTAGAATTAACAGATCTCTGAAGAAAACTGAATGGGAATAGAAAGGAATGTATCTTCTTTTCAGTGCTACTTGGCTCCTACCCAAAAATTGACCATGTATTAGGGCATAAAAATTTCACAACCAAATGCAGAAAAGCAGAAATAATAAATGCATCCTTTTCAGATCATAATGCAATGAAAATTATAATCAATAAGGCTCTATGGAAAGACAAATAAAAAACTGGAAGTTAAATAATCTAATACTAAAAAAGGGGTGTGCCAAAGAACAAAAAAAAAATTCATTAATGAAAAATAACGAGGAAACAACATATCAAAATTTATGGGATACAGCCAAAATAGTACTTAAGGGAAAATTTATACCTCTAAAAGATTATATCAATCAAAGAGATCATGTCACTGAATTGGGCATGCAACTAAAAGAACTAGAAAAAGAACAAATTAAAAATACTCAGTTAAAGACTAAATTGGAAATCCTAAAAATTAAAAAAAAAAATTGAAAGAGAACCATTGAACTAATAATAAGACCAGGAGTTGATTTTATGAAAAAAATAGACAAAGCATTGGTTAATTTGATTTCAAAACAGAAAGAAGAAAACAAAATAAGCAGTATCAAAAATTAAAAGGGTGAATTCATCACTAATGAAGAAGAAATTAAAGCAATCATTAGGAGCTATTATGCCCAATTACATGACAATGAATCTGACAATCTAAGTGAACTGGATGAATAACCACAAAAATACAAATTGTCCAGATTGACAAAAGAGAAAATAGCATAAATAATACCATCTCAGAAAAACAAATTGAACAAACCATCAATGAACTCTCTAAGAAAAAATATCCAGGATGCGATGGATTCACAAGTGAATTCTATCAAACATTTAAATAACAATTAATCCCAATACTATACAAACTATTGGCAAAAAAATAGGAAGAGAAGGAATTCTACCAAATTCATTTCATGGAACAAATATGGTGCTGTTACCTAAGTCAGGAAGAACAAAAACAGATAAAGAAAATTATTAGTCAATTTCATTAATGAATAAAGATGCAAAAATTTTAAATAAGATACCAATAAGAAGACAACAGCAATATATCACAAGGATCATTAGCTATGACCAGGTGGGATTTAATATTAGGACAACTATTAACATAATTGACCATATCAATAACAAACTAACAGAAATCACATGATTATCTCAATAGATGCAGATTCAACAAAACACAACAGCCATTTCTATGAAAACATAGGATTAAGTGGATCATTCCTTAAAATGATAAGTATCTTCCTAAAACCATCTGTATCCTCTGCAATGGTTAAGGATAAGCCTTCTCAATTAAATTAGGAGTGAAGCAAGGATGCCCATTATTACCACTAGTATTTAATATTGTATTAGAAGGAGACCAAGCTAATATGATATGATGGTCTACTTAAAAAATTCTAGAGAATCAACTAAACAGTTAATGGAAATAGTCAACAACTTTAGCAAAGTTGCAGGATACAAAATAAACACACATAAATCATCAGCATTTCTATATATTTCCAATACATCGCAGCAGGAAGAGTTAGAAAGAGAAATTCCATTTAAAATCACCCTAGACAGAGGCAGCTGGGTAGCTCAGTGGATTGAGAGTCAGGCCTAGAGACAGGAGGTCCTAGGTTCAAATCTGGCCTCACATACTTCCCAGTTGTGTGACCCTGGGCAAGTCACTTGACCCCTGTTGCCCACCCTTGCCACTCTTCCACCAAGGAGCCAATACACAGAAGTTAAGGGTTTAAAAAAATAAAATAAATTGAAATAAAATAAAATCACCCTAGACAATATAAAATACTTATGAATCTATCTGGCAAGACAAACAGGAATTATACGAACACAACTACGAAACCCTTTCCACCCAATTAAAACTAGATCTAAATAATTGGAAAAGCAGTGAGTGCTAATGGGTAGGACAAGCTAACATAATAAAAATGACCATCCTGCTCAAATTAATTTACTTACTTAGTGCTATACCTATCAAACTACCAAAAAACTTTTTTACTTTATTAGAAAGAAAATAACAAGATTCATTTTGAAGAACAAAAGACCAAGAATATCAAGGGAAATAATGGGGAAAAAAATATGAAGGAAGGTGGCCTAGCAGTACCAGATCTTAAACTGTACTATAAAGCAGTAGTCATCAAAACAATATGGTACTGGTAAAGAGACAGAAGGGAGGATCAGTGGAACAGACTTGGGGTAAGTGACTTCAGCAAGACAGTCTACAATAAACCCAAAGAACCCAGCTTTTGGGACAAAAACCAACTATATGACAAAAACTGCTGAGAAAATTGGAAAACAATATGGGAGAGATTGGGTCTAGATCAGTGATTCCCAAAGTGGGCTCTACTGCCCCCTGGTGGGTGCTGCAGCAATCCAGGGGAGCAGTGATGGCCACAGGTGCATTTATCTTTCCTATTAATTGCTATTAAAATTTAAAAATTAATAATTTCCAGGGGGCTAAGTAATATTTTTTTTCTGGAAAGGGGGCAGTAGGCCAAAAACGTTTGGGAACCACTGGTCTAGATCAACATCTCACACCCTATATCAAGATAAAGTCAGAATGGGTGAATGACTTGAATATAAAGAAGGAAACTATAAGTAAATTAGGTGAGCACAGAATAGTATGCTTGTCGGATCTATGGGAAAGGAAAGATTTTAAAACCAAGCAAGAGTTAGAAAAAATTACAAAATGTAAAATAATTTTGACTACATTAAACTAAAAAGATTTTGTACAGACAAAACCAATGCTACCAAAATTAGAAGGGAAGCAGCAAATTGGAAAAAATATTTATAACAAAAAATTCAGACAAAGGTCTAATTACTCATATACAAGGAACTAAATCAATTGTATAAAAAAATCAAGCTATCCCCCAATTGATAAGTGGGCAAGGGACATGAATAGGCAATTTTCAGATAAAGAAATCAAAACTATCAACAAGCACATGAGAAAGTGTTCTAAATCTCTAATAATTAGAGAAAAGCAAATCAAAACAACTCTGAGGTATCACCTCACACCTAGCAGATAGGCTAAAATGACAGCAAGGGAGAGTAATGAATGCTGGAAGGGATGTGGCAAAATTGGGATGTTAATGCATTGCTGGTAGAGTTGAGAACTGATCCAACCATTCTGGATGGCAATTTGGAACTATGCTCAACGGGCTTTAAAAGACTATCTGCCTTTTGATCCAGCCATAGCACTGCTAGGTTTATACCCCAAAGAGATAATAAGGAAAAAGACTTGTACAAAAATATTTATAGGCACGCTCTTTGTAGTGGCAAAAAATTGGAAAATGAGAGGAAAATGAGCCATTCAATTGGGGAATGGCTGAACAAATTGTGGTATCTGTTGGTGATGGAATACTATTGTGCTCAAAGGAATAAAGAATTGGAGGAATTTCATGTGAACTGGATTGACCTCCAGGAATTGATGCAGAGTGAAAAGTGCAGATCCAGGAGAACATTGTACACAGTGACTGAAACACTGTGGTATAATCAAACATAACGGTCTTCTCTACTAGCAGCAATGCAAGAATCCAGAGCAAGGCTGAGGGACTTATGAGAAAGAAAACTAGCCACTTTCAGAGGAAGAACTGTGGGAGAAGAAACACAGAAGAAAAACAACTGCTTAAACACATGGGCTGATGGGAATATTATTGGGGATGTAGACACTAAATGATAACTCTAGTCCAACTATCAATAATATGGAATTAGGTCTTAATCAATGATACATGTAAAACCCAGTGGAATTATGCATCAGCTAAGGAGGGTTAGGGGGGCTTGGAGAGAGGGAGAGAATATGAAACATGTAACTATGGGAAAATATTAAAAATTAAAATGAAAAAAATTGTATTAGAAATGCTAGCATTAGCATTAAGAAAAAGAAACTGAAGGAATAAAAGTAGGCAATGAGGAAACCAACTTATCACTCTTTGTAGATATGATGGTATTCTTAGAGAGCCCTAGAAAATTAACTAAAAAACTAGTTGAAATAATTATTAGCTTTAGTATAGTTACAGCATACAAAATAAATCCACATAAATTATCTACATTTCTATATATTACCAACAAAGTTCAGCATCAAGTGACAGAAAAAGAAACGCCCTTTAAAATAACTCTAGTCTAGGCAATAGAAAATACTTGGGAATCTACTTGCCAAGACAAATCCAAGAATTATATGAACACGATTACAAAATATTTTTCACACAAATATTCAGATCTAAACAACTGGAGAAATATTAATTGCTCATGGATAGACTAATATAATAAAAATGACAAATCTACCTAAATTAATTTACTTAATTCTGTGTCAAACTACCAAATGATTATTTTATAGAACTAGAAAAAATAATAACCAAATTAATCTGGAAGAACAAAAGGTCAAGAATATCAAAAGAACTAATGAGAAAAATGTGAAGGAAAGTGGCTTAGCAGTACCAGATATCAAACTTGACTCTTTAAAACAATCTGATACTGGCTAAGAAATAGAATTAATGGAGTAGATTAGATACATAATATACAGGAATAAATTACTTTAGCAACTTAGTGTTTGATAAACCCAAAGATCCCAGCTTTTGGAATAAGAATTGCTGTTTAACAAAAACTGCTAGGAAATTTTAAAACAGTATGGAAGAAACTAGGAAATTTTATAACAGTGTGGAAGAAACTATAGATCAATATCTCACACCCAATACTAAGATAAGGTCAAAATGGGTATATAATGTAGATATAAAGAGTGATACCATTACTAATTTAGGGGAACACAGAATAGGTTACCTGGCAGATCTTTGGAAAAGGGAATAATTTATGGCCAAACAAGAGATAGAGAATATTATAAGATGTAAAATGAATAATTTTGATTATATTAAATTTAAAAGGTTTTCCAATGGAATTGTGCATTGGCTATGGGAAGGGGGTGGGAGATGGGGAGGGAAAGAACAAGAATCATGGAGTCATGGAAAATTTTTCTTAATCAATTAAAAAAAAGGAAAAAATTATACAAACAAATCTAATGTAACCAAGATTAGAAGAAGGGAAACAACAAACCGGGGGGGGGGGGGGGGAAGGAATTTTGTAACAAATTTCTCTGATAAAGGTTTTATTTCTCAAACTTGTAAAGAACTAAGTTAAATTCATGAGAATATAATCCATTCAATTGACAAATGGTCAAAGAATATGAACAAGCAATTTTCAGATGAGAAAATAATCATATGAAAAAATGGTTCTAAATCGCTCTTGATTAGAGAAATGCAAATTAAAACAATGCTGAGGTACCACCTCTTACCCATCAGATTGGCTAATATGTCAGTAAAGGACAGTGATAAATGTTGGAAGGGATGTGGCAAAATTAGGATATTAATGCATGGCTGGTGGAGTTGTAAACAGATCCAACCATTCTGAAGGGCAACTTGGAAATACTCCAAAAGGACTATAAAACTGTGCAGACACCATGATTCAGTAATACCAGTAGGTTCAAATTTGGCCTTGAACACTTCCTAGCTGCGTGACATTAGACCTATGGGTCCCTATTCCTCATTGCTTAGCCCTTACCATTTCTTATAACTTGGAACCAATTTACTGATTTTAAGATGGAGGTAAAGGGTTAAAAAAGGAGGGGGGGGGGAAAGGGGAGCAATATAACTGAGCTGTCATCTGCAATTCCTCCAAACAAATCTATAAAATGCACCAGAGATCAAATTCTTATGGAGAAAACCAGAAAAAGTAGCACTAAGTCCTTGGTCTAGTCAAGAATGGCATAGAGAGACAAAAAAAGTCTGTAAGACACTGGGGGAGAATGCTGGGTTCTCGGGGAACAGTCCAGAAGGTCCCCAGACCTATATTAGGGCAATCACAAACATGGTAACAGATGCCAAATAGCAGATTTGTTGTCCATCATTGAAACTTATGTTGCAAGTCCTGAGTTAAGTGGGTAAGGGACCTGACTACTGGGAGCTCTGGTGGCTTAGTTTTTCCCAGTTAGGTAGGCCCTGGGCAGTACACTTCAAAAGGAGGTAGTTCAGAATCCAGTAATAGTAATGATATGGATCAGATCCCAAACACAGAGTAGGGCAGTGATGGGCAAACTACGGCCTGCAGGCCAGATGTGGTCCCCTGAAATGCTCTATCTGGCTGTGCGACATTATTCCTAGTCTGACGAATACAATGAAACTTCTAAAGATTTGCCTTAGCAACAGATTGACAGATGAGCATTTCCTTTCCTTTGGCCCCTTCTTTAAAAAGTTTGCCCATCATTGGAGTAGGGTGTTACTCCTAGCATCCAGCCCAACTTGCTGAAAAATAAGCAAGGCAATAAAAACCTAGATAAAGGAGAATTATTCCTCTCTGAACCAGCAGAGCTTTCTGGCTGGCAGAGTCTAAAAAAACTATTCTTGTACAGACACAAACCCAGGTTAGGAACCTGCAAGGTTAAGATCCAGGGGTAGTAATTTGTACTGGATCAGACCTGGATCAGACCTCTTCAGAAGCACAGGAAAAGTTCCCAGCCAATCTTTAAGATTCAGGAATAACACCACACTCAATAGTCCAAGAAAGTGCAAGTAGGGCTGGCCTAGACCTTTCCTCCAAAAGGGTGGCAGAAACTCAAATTTGAAGTCAGGAAGTAGGTAGGAATAGTGGGCAAACAATCACACCATAATGAGCTATTGTGGTGGCAGGGACACTTAATACATAAATGCATAAAAGAATGAGCCATATACAAGAAATGCTTCAGAGAAGAGGACAGCTTTAGGGACAAACTCAACCAGAATTCCTGGAAAAGATGAAGACGCCAAAAAAAGAGGAAAAAAAGCCCATCTTTTTATGACTAGAATAAGAATGCTTAAGGAAAAAAACTGGGAACTACAGAAGTAAAAACTGGAAAAAGTTAACTGCTTGGTGTAAAGATTAAAAATGATAAAGGCTGATATTATGAGGAAAAATAATGTTTTAATTAGGCCCATGTTGATAGAATGAAATCAATCACGTACCTGTAAAAAATTCACATTGCTGCCTCAGTCATTTTGTTCCAAACCTTCCCTACTCTTCTCCGTCCCCTGGGAGCGCCCTCAGGTCGCAAAGAGGAAGTTCAAAGCAACTTCCCAATATTTAAAGCTGTCGGGTTTTACCTTAAAGACATCATCCCAAACAGGAAACCCGTTGGATCATGGAAAATGTAGTTTCAAAGTCCCCCACATGTCCACAGGAAGTTTGTCAAATACTTTTAAATGGGACCCTCAGGGTTCCAAATAACACATTGACCCTAAAGATATTAAATCTTGCCCCAACAACAAACTCTCTGAAAATTTAAATAGAACAAAAAGAAACCAAAGACTACATGAGACACAAAGAAATATTAAAATAAAGTCAAAGTCTGAAAAAAAAAGGGAAAGAAAATATAAAGTATCTCATAACAAAAACAACTGTCTGGAAACTAGATCAAAGAGGAAAGTTTTTAGGAATCAGGATTAACCCCATGATGAAATCTAGACATTCTATATTTCAAGAAATTTTAAAAGAAAACTGCCCAGATGTCTTAGAACCAGAGAGCAATATGGAAAGAAAAAATTCATTGGTAATCTCCTAGAATCCCCAGATGAAAACTCCCAGGAATATCACTCCAAAATCAAGAGCTTCCAGGTCAAATAAAAAGCATGGCAAGTAGACAGAAGGAAAGTACTCATATCAGAGGCAACAGCCAAAATCACAGATGATTTGGCAGATACTCCTCTCTAAGGCAGTGAAGAATTTGGAATACAATATTACAGAAGATGAATGTTGTGGACTTACAGCCTAAAATAACTTACCCAGTTTTAATAGGTATTACAGGGGAAAGAATGGATCATTATTGAAATAGAAGGCTTTCAAGCATTCCTATTGAAAAGACTAGAGCTGTATAGAAACTCTTGAAGTTCATCATAGAAGTGAATAATTAAGTTAAACTGAATGAAATAAATAATTAAACAAGGTCAATTTGCCTATATTCAAATTTGGAGAGATGTCCCTTCTGAACCTCTTCATCATCAATGGCTTGATCTTTTTTTTTTTTAAACACTTGTACTTTGGTGTATTGTCTCATAGGTGGAAGATTGGTAAGGGTGCGCAATGGGGGTCAAGTGACTTGCCCAGGGTCACACAGCTGGGAAGTGGCTGAGGTCGGATTTGAACCCAGGACCTCCTGTCTCTAGGCCTGACTCTCACTCCACTGAGCTACCCAGCTGCCCCAATGGCTTGATCTTTTAAAAAATATTTTTTTTAATCTTTACTTATACTTTAATCAATACTGTATATTTTGGTTCTAAGGCAAAGAGTGATAAGGGCTGGGCAATGGGGATTAAGTGATTTCCCCAGGGTCTGAGGGCAGATTTGAACCCAAGACCTCCTATCTCTAGGCCTGGCTCTCAATCCACTGAGTCACCTCACTGTCCCCTCTTCATGATCTTAAGAACAGAAAGGGTTAATATGGAGAAAGATGGGGGGGGGGGAAGAAGCTCAGAGAATATTTCACTTAATAAGGGTACACAAGGAGAAAGTTATACAAATGAGAAGAGGGTGCTAAAGAGTGGCTGACATTTGAACTTTACTCTCATCTGAACTTGTCAAAAGGATACATACACATAGAGTAAGAAAATCTACTTAAAAGGGAAATAGGTGAGGGTAAATTAGGGGGAGGTGGTGAGTTCTAACTAAGACAAATTCAGGATAAACAAGTTTTTATAACTTTGTTTGAGGAGGCAAAGGATAGGACTCTTAGGGAGTGCACAAAAACTGGAAAATGGCAGAATAAGCTATAGTATATAAATGTGATGGAATACCATTGTGTTGAATCTCTTTATCAGTTCATTAAAAAATGAGCATTCTAGAAGGCTAATGACAAAACATGTTACTCACTTTCTAATAGAGAGGTGAAGAACTCAGAATGCAGACTTAAATACATTTTTGGGGGGAGGTGGTCAATAAGAACGTTTATTTCACTATACATGTTTGGAATGGGATTTTTTCCCTTGTGTTCTTTCTTAATAGGTGGAGAGGGAACAATTTAGGATGGGAGAATGAGAAGTCATATCTTAGTTTTAAAACATATACAATGCTATAAAAAAGATTTTTAAAAAAATTTTAACTGACAAGCACAGAGCCAAGGACAGAACCCAGTAGCACCAGCAAGAGCAGGAAACTTGAGTCTGTAGAGATATGGTTTTTAATCATCAGAGATGATTAGCAATGGGATCAGTGGTAAATCATCAAAACTTAGAGCCTTAGCTTCTTCATTTATAAAATAAGAATCATATCTGTAATACCTACCTCTCAAAGTGGTTGCAAGGATCACAGTACTTTGCAGACTTTAAAAAAGTATTACACAAATACCAATTATTATCATTAAAGTGAACAACAATCTATTAACTATTGGTTATTTAACTAGTTAAGAATTACATAGCCTACACATCTATGTTCTCCACAGAGCATCTAAGAAAACCACTGTTAAATCCAGCTATGCTATGTCAACAGCATTCCCATAAATTCCTAGCTTAAAATGTCTATCATAAAAGAAAATGAGGTTAGTAAAGCATGACTTGGACAGAGCCAAGATGTTAGAGAAGGTACAGATCCTCATCTAATCTCTACCATATTACTCTCCACAAATTATGAGATGATGCCACATATAAATTCTGGAACAGCATAACCTAAAAGAAAGACAACATGAAGTAACTTTTTTAGAACAAAACAACTTAGAAGACCTGCACCAGGAATCTAGTGTACCAGGGTGGAGCACAGCAACCCAGAGTACGACCCACAATAGTAATAGGCCTTGGGCACAGCTGAAACAGAGCAAAGGCTTATGGAGCACTCAGATACCAAAGGGGTAGTTGGACAATAGCTCAGAAAGAGATTATGGGGTCCCTTTGCAGGCCTTGGGTGCAACACTCTAGTCACATTGCCCATACACAAAATTCCAGATCAGTCTGGGGACGTGATCTCAGGGTAAAGGGAGCATCAGCATATAACAACACTTGCAGCTACAGGGGAGCATGGGACCCTGGTCACTGTTCCATGGGGGAAAAGAATGCTTAGAGTTACTCACAGACCAGAAAACAAGCTAGGAGAGTATTAAACACACCTCTCCTTTCCTAATACCACTTTGAAAGAACTGAAGCAGAGAGATCCCCAGCTACACAAAGAACCTGAAGCTTGGAATAGTGCTCCCTTCATCACAGTTCAAGAGTCCAATTTAAACTTTTTGTAAACTAAAAGAAAAGAAAAAAGTAAAATCAGAAAATAAAAAAAATTTCAACAAAGAAAGTTATTTTGGTGACAGAAGATGACAAAGTCAATAATACTGTAACCAAAGTCTCCAATAAAAATATGAATTGTTCTCAAGCCCAAAAAGAATTAATGGAGGCATTCAAAAAGGATTTTAAAAATCAAGTAAGAGAGGCAGAAGAAAAACTGGTAAAAGAAATGAGAGAAACAGGAAAATGATGAAAAAAGTCAGCTTAGTAAAGGAGGCACAAAAAATGCTGAAGAATAAAAAATAGAATAGTTGGGAAAAGAGGCACAAAAAGTCAGTGAAGAGAACTCCTTAAAAAGCAGAACAGGAGGGGGCAGCTGGGTAGTTCAGTGGATTGAGAGCCAGGCCTAGAGATGGGAGGTCCTAGGTTTAAATCTGGCCTCAGACACTTTCCAGCCGTGTGACCCTGGGGCAAGTCACTTAACCCCCATTGCCTACTCCTTCTTACCACTCTTCTGACTTGGAGCCAATACAAAGTATTGACTCCAAGATGGAAGGTAAGGGTTTAAAAAAATGGCCAAATGGGAAAAGATATACAAAACTCACTGAGAAAAATAACTTTTTACAAAGAAGAACTTGCCAAATGGAAAAGGAGGTACAAAAAAATTACTCTTAAAAATTAGAATTGGGAAAGTAGAAGCTAATGACTCCATGAGACATCAAGAAACAAAGTCAAAATAATGAAAAAAAAAAAACCAAAGAAGAAAATGTGAAATATCTCATTAGAAAAACTGAACTGGAAAATAAATCTAAGAGAGATAATCTAAGAATTATCCAACTACCTGAAAGCTGTGATAAAAAAAATAGCCTAAACATTATCTTTCAAGAAATCATCTAGGAAAACTGCCCTAATATTCTAGAAGCAAAGGACAAAATAGAAATGAGAAGAATTCATCACTCACTTCCTGAAAGAGACCCCAAAAGGATAATTCTCAGAAATATAGCCAAATCTCAGAACTCCCAGGGCAAGCAAAAAATACTGTAAGCAGGTAAAAAGAAACAATTAAAATATCATGAAGTCACAGTCAGGATAATACAAGACTTAGCAGCTTCTACATTAAAGGACCAGAGAGCCTGGAATATGATATTCCAGAGGTCAAAGGAGCTAGGACTTCAAACAAGAATCACTTACCCAACAGAAGTAATCAATGTAAATGGAAAAAATGGGTATTCAATGAAATAGAGAACTTCAAATTCTCAAAATATTTCATTATTTCAAATATTCCTAATGAAAAGCACAGACATAAATGGAAAAATTGACTCTCAAATACAAGACTCAAGAAAAGCATAAAAAGCAAAAGAGGAAAGAGAAATCAAAAGACATCCAATTTTAATTAAGCTGCATATATCCCTATATGGTGAGATCATCAAAGAAAACTGCCCCAGATATTCTGGAACAAAAAAATATAATTGAAATAGAAAGTACCCACAGATCACCTCTGGAAAGAAATCCTCAAATGACAACTTCCAGGAATATAATAGCTAAATTCAAAAGCCTTCAAGCCCAGGAGAAAATACTTCAAGCAGCTGGAAAGAAACAATTCAAATAGCATGGAGCTACAATCAGGATCACACAGGACTTAGTGGCTTCTACATTAAAGGATCATAAGGCATAAAATATAATATTTGGGAAGGCAAAAGATCTAGGTTTACAACCCAGAGTGTGAAGATAGGACTCTCCCCTTGCCTATTTTAAGTTAATCAATCAAAAACTTACCTACCTCTACTTAGTACCTTGCCAGTCACTAAGTATGAGAGTTCACAAGTCACTTGCTAGAGTGAGTGACAACTCCAGAGACCACTGCCCATCCCCTGAGAAGTGCTAGGCACATGGAAAGACTGCGATTATTCCCGTGAAGTAGGGGAGTGACAGGAAGTGACATCAATAAAACTGCTTTAAAAAGACCAATCTGAGGACTGATGCATTCTCTCTGCATTGGTGAACAGCTGGACTAGAGGAGGAGACTCTTTCCCTGGATCATGCATTGGGTTGCAGTGGTGAGTGGAGTGATTTCTTCCTAGGTTCTTCGGTGAGGAGACCCTCTCTGCTCATTGGTGCTTCGATGGGACACTCCCTTCAGTGTGATTTCTGGTGAGATTCTTGTCAGTCTTAGCCTCTTGTGAACTGAAGGTTTTCAGCAGATTCTTCAGTGTCTCCTGGATATTTGGATATTGGCTTCCTAATTAGGTCTTGAGATTTTGATGAGATTCACTTTTGGATTCGCATTTGCAGTCTGGAGACATTAGAATTAAACTTAGGGTATTTGTAGCTAGGTAGTACTTTCTGACTCCATCTACATTCTTCCACTTTCACTCTTTCTGCCTCTTTGTAAATCTTTAAAGCTACTAAAAGTCATTTTGACTTAAGCTGTAATATTTTTAAATTGACAGCCACAATATTACTTTAGAACTTTCATATTAGCATAAAAACCTAAATTTAAATTTTTGTAAGAGACACCTATCCAGCAAAACTGAGCATATTCTTACAGGGGAATAAATGGACGTTCAATAAGATACAATATTTCCAAGCATTCCTGAGGAATAAGCCAGACCTAAACAAAAAAAAAAAAAAACTGAAGTCCAAACACGAGACCCAAGAGAAGCCTGAAAAAGTAAATAAGAAAGAAAAAACTTAAGGGACTCATTAAAGTCAAAATGTTTGTATTTCTATATGGAAAGAAGATATCTATAGGTCTCAAAAATTACTCAGTAGTAGAGCAGATAAAAGGAATATACTTATTAGAAAGAGGGTGAGGAAATAGACTGATTTTGATAATATGATGATGTATGACATGTACATAAATGTGATGATATGAAGTGATATGTATGTATATGACATGATATGTAATAAAAATCAAGGGGAGAAAAACAGGGATTGCACTTAGAGAGACAGAATGGGGTAAATTATATAACATAAAGAGCTGTGAAAAATCATTATGGGCAGAGAATGAGGGTGATAATGGCCAATGCTTAAACTTTACTCTCATCATAACTGACTCAGAGAGGGAAGAACAAATACACTCAATGAGGTACAGAATTCTGTCTTACCCTACAGAGAAGTAGAAGAGGAATGAGAAAAGGGGGAGGTAATTAGAGGAAAGGGAAAATATGGGGGTGGGGAGTGATAAAAAGCAAAACATTTGTGAGAAGGAACACAGTGAAAGGGAATAGAGCAGCATCAAAAGGGGAAAATAAGATGGCGGGCAATACAGAGTTAGTAATCATAACTCTGAATGTGAATGGGATGAACTCACCCATAAAATGAAAGCAGATAGCAGAGTGGATTAAAAACCAGAATCCTACTATGTGTTGTTTACAAGAAACACATTTAAGACAGGGTGACACATACAGATTAAAGGTAAAAGACTGGAGCTGACTTTATTATACATCATATAAAGTAAAAAAAAAGTAGGAGTAGCAATCATGATATCAGACAAAGCTAAAGTAAAAATTGATGTGATTAAAATAGAAAAGGAAGGAAATTACATCTTGCTAAAAGGTACTATAAAAAATGAAATAATATCAATACTAAACATTTATGCACCAAATGGTATAGCATCCAGATTTCTAAAGGAGAAACTAAAGGAGATTAAGGAGGAAATAGATAGTAAAACCATACTAGTGGGAGACCTCAATCTTCCCCTATCAGAACTAGATGAATTGAACCAAAAAATAAATAAGAAAGAAGGTAAGTGAATAAAATGTTAGAAATTAGAGTTAATAGATAGCTGGAGAAAATTGAATAGGGGTAAAAGGGAGTATATCTTCTTTTCAGCAGCACATAGTACATTTACAAAGATCAACTATGTACTAGGGCATAAAAACTTTGCAAACAAATGCAGAAAAAATAAACGCAACTTTTCCACATCATAATACAATAAAAATCATAATTAATAAGGGCTCATAGAAAGGCAAAATTAAAATTAATTGGAAACAAAATAATTGAAGTATTCAAAACTAGTGGGTTTGAAAAACAAATCATAGAAACAATTACTGATTTGATTGACAAGAATGACGATGAGAAGACAACATATCAAAATCTATGAGATACAGTCAAAGCAATACTCAGGGGAAAATGTATATCCCTGAGTGCCTATATCAACAAAATAGAGAGGAAGGAGATCAATGAATGTGGCTTGCAAACTTAAAAAATTAGAAAGAGAATAAATTAAAAATCCTCAGTACAAAAAAAAATTGGAAATCCTAAAAATTAAAGGAATAATTAATAAAATTGAAAGTAAAAACTGTTGAAATAATAAATAAGACTATGAGCTGGTTTGTTGAAAAAACAAATAAAATACATAAAGTATTGGCAAATCTAATAAAAAAGGAAAGAATCAAATTAACAGTATCAAAAATGAAAAGGGTGATCTCACCTCTAACTGCTAAGGAAATTAAGAAAATTATTCAGAGCTACTTTGCTCTTATATAGCAATAAATATGACAATCTAGGTGAAATGGGTGAATGTTTATAAAAATATAAAATGCCTATTTTAACAAAAGAGTAGAAATACAATGCTTAATAATCATATATCAGAAAAAAAATTGAAAAAAGCCATCAAGGATCACCCTAAGAAAAAATCACCAGGACCAGATGGATTCACAAGTAAATTCTATCAAACATTTAAAGAACAACTAATTCCAATACTACACAAACTATTTGACAAAATAAGCAAAGGAGAAATTCTTTTTGTGAAAGAAATATGGTATTGATTCCTAAACCAGACAGACCAAAAACAAGAGAAAAAAAACTACAGACCAATCTCCTTAATGAACCTCGAAGCAAAAATCTTAAAATACTAGCAAAGAGACTACAGCAATTTGTCATAAGGATTATTCACTATGACCAGGAATGTAAGGCTGGTTTAACATTAGGAAAACGATCCACATAACTGACCATATCAATAAGTAAACTAATAGAAATCACGTGATTATTTTGATAAATGCAGAAAAGGCCTTTTATAAAACACAACACCCATTCCTATTGAAAACACAAGAAAGAATAGGAATTAGAAGGGCCTTTCCTCAAAATAATAAACAGTATTCATTTAAAAACATCAGCAAATATCATCTGCAATGAGGACAAGTTAGAAGCCTTCCCAATAAGACCAGGAGTGAAGCAAGGATGCCCATTATCACCACTATTATTTAATATTATATTAAAAAGGCTAGTGCTAGCAATTAGAGAAGAAAAAGAAATCAAAGGGATTAAAGTAGGCAATGAGGAAACTAAACTCTCACTCTTTGCAGATGATATGATGATATACTTAGAGAATCCTAGAAAATCAACTATAAAGCTAGCAGAAATAATTTTAGCAAAGTTGCAGGATAGAAAACAACCCCCCACAAATCATCAGCATTTCTATATATTTCCAACAAAAATCAGCAGCAAGAATTAGAAAAAATGCCAAAAAAGAGTCAGCTCAGAAAAAACTAGAAAGTCTTACATGAACTGATGGCAGAGTGAAAGACACAGAACCAGGAGAACACTGAATGTTAAAAATGACAGCAATTCATTTCAACAAGTTTTTTTTTGTTTTTAAATGCCTACTATATACTAAGTCAGTGATGGCAAACCTATGCTGACACACATAGCCATTTTCGATGATACACAGCTACATACAGAGAAGTATGGGTCCTCATGCTGAGGATGAAACATTTGCTGTAGTGTAGTGTAGACACTCTGTGCACTATAGATGACAATTCTACCTATATTAATTTACCTATTTTGGTTTAATAGTTATATATTACAATTATACATTTTTTGTTATTTAAAGTTATAAATATCTCAAAATTATTGTTTTTTCTTGAAGTAAGACCACCTGAGTTATACTCAGTTTTTTAGCAAATTTTGACACACCAAGCTCAAAAAGTTGCCCATCGCTGTAATAAGTACTGTGCTAGATGCTAGGAATAATAAAATAAAATAAAACAACTCCAATGTTTAAAAGAGAAATATACAAAGTAATTTCAGAGCACAGAGGTGTCAAGTACAAGAGGAATCAGGAAAGATTTTTTTTCCCCTAAATAAGGTAACACTTATATGCTAAATCTTAGAGCTAGGAGTTCCAATGGATAAGGGTGAAGAATAAGATCCTTTCAAGTCATCTGATGCTTGGAATAGCAAGGAGATGAGTTTCTATAGAGCACAGAATACAAAGGGGAAAGTAATATATAATTACCTTGGAAAAGTAGGTTATAAGTCCCCTCTAAAGAATTTTATATGCCAAACAAGGATGTTTTAATTGTATTCCTATGAGAATTGATACTTTGTATTGGTTCCAAGGCAGAAAGAGTGGTAAGGGCTAGGCAATGAGGGTTTAAGTGGCTTGTTCAGAGTCAAAATGTAATACACTATGGTCCAATAAACCCAAGAAGATATTGTTAGGTTTAAATTAATATCTTCCAAGTTCTTGTTTCCTATAAAGCTTATTAATAATCACTTGAAATAGAAAGGATAGATAAGCATAGATTTAAAATCTCTTTCTTACTCTAAAGTCTGACCATGTGTATTCATCTTACAGGATCCTCTGTCTGTCTCCTTGCCCGCTCTGGGAAGTAGTGAGCAAAAAAAGACCCCAGGTGGGCTCCACCCAAACCCTTTTATGACCTGGGTCAGCAATCCAGGAGGGGGAGGGGATGAAATTCCCTCTACACAATAATCCTAGATTAATGACTCTGACAAAAATGATATGAAAACTAGAAAAGAGTTTGGAAGAGATAGGGCTCAGACCAACAGTATATATATCATATTCTACAATAAACTACCCTAAAGGCATTTAACATTTAAATATAAAAGCTCATATCATTAAAAAAAAAGGGAATAGAGCTATCTTGCACAACTATGGCCACAAAATTTAAAGCTATATTAAAAATTCATTTACACATTTAAGAACTGGAGATATGGAGTTCCGGGTTAAGATGGCGGCAGAGTAAGAAGCAGCTCTTAACCTCTCCTGACCGAAACACACAAAACTCCTCAAGGGGACATAAAAACAAGTCCAGACGAACGGAGGAACCCCACAACAGGGCACAGC
>NC_058130.1:98245421-98246144 GCF_016433145.1 Gracilinanus agilis
AAAGAAGGGGAGAGTAATGAATGCTGGAGGGGATGTGGCAAAATTGGGACATTAATGCATTGCTGGTGGAGCTGTGAACTGATCCAGCCATTCTGGCTGGCAATTTGGAATCATGCTCAAGGGGCTATAAAAGAATGGCTGCCCTTTGATCCAGCCATACCATTGCTGGGTTTGTACCCCAAAGAGATCATAGATAAACAGACTTGTATGAAAATATTCATAGCTGCGCTTTTTGTGGTGGCAACAAATTGGAAAAGGAGGGTATGTCCTTCAATTGGGGAATGGCTGAACAAACTGTGGTATATGCGGGTGATGGAATACTATTGTGCTAAAAGGAATAATAAACTGGAGGAGTTCCAGGCGAACTGGAGAGTCCTCCGGGAACAGATGCAGAGCGAAAGGAGCAGAACCAGAAGAACTCTGTACACAGAGACTGATATACTGTGGTAAAATTGAATGTAATGGACCTCTGTACCAGCAGCAATACAATGACCCAGGACAATTCTGAGGGATTTATGGTAAAGATGCTACCCACATTCAGAGGAAGGACTGCAGGAGAGGAAACATATAAGAAAAACAACTGCTTGAACGCATGGGTCGGAAATTGGTTTTGATCAAGGACACATGACAAAACTAGTGGAAATGCGCATCGGCCACGGGTGGGGGGAGTGGGGGGGGGGGGGTTTGAAGGGGAAAGGTGGAGCATGAATCATGTAACCATGT
>NC_058130.1:98246201-98293667 GCF_016433145.1 Gracilinanus agilis
GGGGGGGGGGTGAAGGGGAAAAGAGGAGCATGAATCATGTAACCATGTTAAAATGAATATTAATAAATGTTTAAAAAAAAAGAACTGGAGATAGTGGAAATGCGCATCGGCCACGGGTGGGGGGAGTGGGGGGGGGGTGAAGGGGAAAAGAGGAGCATGAATCATGTAACCATGTTAAAATGAATATTAATAAATGTTTAAAAAAAAAAGAAGAACTGGAGATATAAAGGGTATCAAAAAAGCAATTTTCAAGAGAAAAACAAGTTTTCCAACATAAAAAAATGTTCATATCATTAATAAAAAATAAAATTAAACCATGTAAGGTTTTAACTCATATTTCACAGGTGGATAAAGGAAAAATAATTGTTAATGAAAACAATGCAGATAGGCAACAATAATGAATTGATGGTAGAGTTGAGAACTGTTCCAAACATAATGGAAAAGAATGGAATTATACAAGAAAAATCATTAAAACATACTCTTTGAGTCAGGAATTTCACCAATAGAAATTATGACTGAACATTATGGAATATGAATATAGTAAAATATTACTGAAATGATGAATATGAAAGATTTAGGAAGGGAGGCAGAGCCAAGGTGACCAAGTACAAGATCCCTCTTCCTCCAGAGAGATCTTGAAAATGCAGCTGATCAAAAAAAAAAAAAAAAAAAAAAAAAGAACAGAAATTAACTTTTCCAGGATAGGTCAGCATACAGGAAGACTAGAGAGGTCAATGTGACACTGGGAGGTCTGGTCAAGAAGGGATCACTGAATTATTCTAGCCGAAGGAAACACTGTTAACCAAGGTAGCAAGATGGTTCAGATTCAGTACAGAAGAGCCTAAATTTGTGTAGGGTGCCAGAACAAGAGCCAACTGACAGCTCTGCCACTTAGTACCTGGTTCCATCTAATAGAATAAGGGGAACAGTGCAGTTCCTGTAGTGTTGTAGAATGACTAGAAGTTCCAGGCTCTAGGCTGTATACAGAGCAAGGTTCAAGCTCAGAAGCAAAGAGAAGCTGCATGACTTGAACTATAAAAGTGGAGCAAGGTCACATTTAACATTTCTAGCCTAGTTTGAGGAGTACAAAGGAATAATCAGGGTAAGAAATATAGACTCAAGAGAAGCTGACAGTTCTTTTAACTCTAAACTATTAGAGTCGTTATGCCCAAACTCCAAACTCCAAAGAGGACAAGTCCCTATGTGTGGTACATACTTAGAGAGTGTTATGGGGGCAGGAGGCAGGGGCAGTAGGGTAGGCAGCAATCAGAATCTGACCTGAACCAGTTTAAACTGGTAGATTGCAGGTCTCCAGCCTAAGTAATCTCTGAAATCTTGGAATTAATCCAACATTCAACACCCCTGCACCCCAAAAAGCAGCAGCAGAACCAATCTAATATTTCCTCCAGAAGTGCATGGAATCTGACCCTAACAAAATCCCAAGTCAAACAATAGGCTGGCAGACTGAACAAAGAACCCTACCATAAAATTATATTGAACAGAGATATATACTCAAGATACAAACTATAAAGATAACAATTCCAAAACATCTGCCACAGTCAGGATCATAAAGGAATAGAGCACTTGTTAGATATATTTTAGAAGGTACAACCAAAAACAGTTACTCCAGGAAACTTGTGTAAAATCCTACAGGAGGGGAAAAAAAAGACCTTTAATGAAACACTACAAAACACACACACACACACACACACACACACGCATTCCTGATGAAAATGTTAAGTGTTATAGAAATTCTCAAGTGCAAAAGTAAGAGTAAAGAGAAACATAAAAAGGTAAATGCAAGTGAGCAATCATAAGGCCTAAGGTAAGGATGAACTTATATTCTAATAAGGGGAGATGATACTTATGTCCCCTCTAAACACTAATCAATGGTCATAGAGGCAGTCCTGTTAGCTGGAGAGTCTGGAAGTGGTTGTACATTTTGATGAACTTAGAAGAGAAAGGGAAAAAGAAATACAGAAGGGAGAGGAAAGTGAGGGAAATTATCTCAAGTCAATAAATATCTGCACAGAGAGGAAGAAAAGGAGTGGGTGACATTTGAACCACATTCTCATTAGAACTGGTCAAAGGAGAGAAGAATACATACACCCACCATAATTCACATTCACTCACATTCAAATACAGAAATAAAATATGTAAGCAGGAAAAGGGGAGAAGGAGGAATTGAAGAGAAGGTAGAGTAAAGGAGAGATCAGTTCTAAGCCAAATTAAGAATGTACAAAAATACTGAAAGCCGCTCTTTTTTTGCAAGTGGCTGGAGAATGAGAGGATTTCTATCAATTATGGAATAGTTGAACAAGTTATTGAATACAAATATGATGAAATCTTGTTGTTCTATAAGCAATTATGAAGATGATTTAGGAAGAAGACTTGTATGAAATGATTTGGAGAGAAGTAAGCAGATCTAGAAGAACAATTTATACAATGATAACAATACTGTAAAGACAATAACTTTGAAAGACTTTTCTGAGTAGTGTAAAGGCCAACCATGATTCCAGAAGACTGGGGATGAGAGATGCTACCCACCTCTAGGAAGAGCAGTGAAGGCCTCAAGAATGCAAAATAAGCCTTCTTTTGGAGGCGTGGCCAATTTGGAAATTTGTTTTACTGGATTATACAAGTCTGAAACAAAGGTTTTGCTTTTGTTTCTCAATTGTGCAATGGGGTGAGTGGAAGGATAGGATGGAAAGAAGGCAAATTTTTGCTGACTGAAAAAAAATTTAAGAAAAAAAAGAAAAAAATTTACTATCGAACTATGAAACTATGAATAGTAAAACAGGTAGAACCAGGAAAACAATCTATTGAATGGTCATGATAATGTAAAGCAAAATGCTGAAATGGCTTCAGAACAATGAAACATATCCCTGAACATTTAGCAGGGAAGATGTGGATTCTATAAGTATTGTAATAGGACATATATGGCAAGACAATAGGTTTACATATTTCTTGTACAGTCATTAAAAATAAATTTTTAAATTTATTTTTTCAGTTATATGTAAAAACGATTCTTGACGTTTTCTGTCATTTTAGGATTCAGATTCTCTCCCCTTTGAAGCAGTAAATAGATTATATCAATGCTTTCATGCAATACCTATTTCCATATTGTTAATGCTACAACAGAAGATACATAAAACACTCATGAGGGAAATAAAGAAGAAGATCTGTAACCAGACTCCCACCATTACTTCTTTGGCTATGGACAGCATTTTTCATCATGGGTCCTCTTGGGCTATGTTGGGGACTTGCTTGGCTGGTAGCAGTTTAGTCCTTCACAGTTGATCAGTGTGTATTTCTGTTACCAAATATATTTTTCTCCTGGTTCTGCTCACTTCACTTTTCATCAGATCATAAGTCTTTCCAGGTTTTCTAAACTCATTCTGTTTGTCATTTCTTATGGTACAATAGTATTCCATTACAACTGTATACCACAACTTCTTCAGCCATTCTCCAAGTGGACAATCTTTCGATTTCCAATTCTTTGTCACTACAAAAAATTTTTAAATACAATGTATTTTTTATCGTAGTTCTAAAAACCATAAATATTTCCCTTCCTTATTAGCAACATTTTTTGAGAACCACAGATAGTATTCTATTCACCAGATCTTCATGATTATATATTTCAAATTGCTCATTACATATTGTTTGTTTCAAAATTATAAGAAAAGCATTGTTAGAAGTAAAATACAACAATCAATAAGATCAATTTTAAGTTCTTGCTAAAAAAAGTGAAGCTTAAAAATAGCAAACTTTTGAAATGTATTTTTAAAAGTTGTCTTATGAGACTCTAAATAAGAGGTAAATATAACAACTCATATTTATATAACTGGAAACCCATCTATCTCAACAATCCACAAAATAGCCAAGAATCATTGAGGCATATGAACTGCAAGTGCAGACATCAAAATCCATCCATAAAGCTTATGTACTTATATAACTTTAGGTCTCAATTTAAAGCCTGCTTACTCATTTTAAAAACAACTAGCAATTTTGATAATATATTTGAGGACTCACAATTTGACAAAAAAAAACCCTGGAAAAATTTGACAGTGGTCTGATAGAAACTGATTTAGAACAACACATCACCTAACATCTCAAGATAAGCTCCAAATAGATAAATCACACACACACAAACACTCTCACATAAACAAATTAAGAGTAGTGGATAGGGAAAGAGTTCATAACTAAACAAGTAACAGAATCACAACATAAAATGTATAATTTTAATAATATAAATTTAAGTTTTTGTAAAAACAAATCTAATCTACTAAAATAGAACAAGAGACAAATGCAGTTCATAGACCTGGAGAAGGCGGCACTTCATTTTAATCAGGCTAAAAGTTACTTAATGATCAAAAAAACCCTAACCTTCAATCTCTCTGCCTCTCAGGGCTTTCTCAAACCAGTATTACTCCTTCTTTGAGCTTCATTTCCTCCCTCTCTAATCTTGAATGTTAGAAGGAATATAAGAAAACTAGCCCCACAGTTAATGGAGCTGTGAACTGGTCCAGACATTATAGAACATAATTTGGAATTCTGCTAAAATATTACTAAATTAGGCATAACTTTTAACCCAGCTATATATCACTGTTAGCATATTTCCAAAGAGTTAAAAAGAAAGAGGGGTAAAGACCTACATATTTACAGTAGTTCTTTTTGTGATAGCAAAAAACCTGGAAAACAAGAGGTTGTTTTCCTTGATTCTGATCCTTTTGCTCATCTCTTGCTAAGCCCCAGTTCTATATCACTCCCATCATCCACTGACACCTAAACTCAATCTGCTAAACAGAGCTGAAGGAAGTCTCACAAACTGGGTATTACAAATTCATGTCATCCAAACTCAACTGGAACCCCCCACTTTCATTTCAAGGGAGCCCTTTTATTTCTAATTTGATTTCCTAACTCACTCTAAGAAAGACTTTCCAAAGCTTATCTTCTTTTCTCAAGCTTCCTTCCCACCCTCCAAATCCACCTTCCTCCACCAGGAGGACTAGTCCTCTCACTTTACTGAGAAAACTGATACCATGTGATGTGAGTTCCCTCTCTTCTCCCAGTATCTAAGTAGAGAACACCATTTCTCCTTGCTAAGGCCCACCCCTTCTTCTCAACTTCAACTTCTCCCTTACTATTTAAAAGATGGCCAGGTCTTTCTTTTCCTTAAAAACTACAACAGCAACAAAAAGATCTTCAATAGATTCTATCATCTCCTCAAGCTAACATTTACTATTTCTTGCTCCTTTCTTAGAAAATTCGAAAAAGTTGTCTCCTTGCTTTTATTTCCTCTACTCAACCCTTTGTAATTTGGCTTCTAATCTTAAAACTCAATGGAAACTACTCTCTTCAGGGCTACCAATGATTTCACAGTAGCCAAATCTGTTATTTCCCCCCTCAGTCCTCATCCTTCTCAATCTGTTGACATTTTTTACCTTATTTCTTTGACTGTTCTTTGGTCTTCTTTACTTGCTCACTCATTTCATAGTCTCCAAGAGTGGTTCTGCCCAAGCTCTCTTCTCTTTTAGCAACCTCATTAGCTCACATGGTGTTAAATTATCATCTTTATGCAGATGAGACTTCCAGGCAGAGACACACATGCTCATAGTACTTGCCTTGAGTATCAGGCCCATATCACCAACTACTAGACATTTCAAAATGAATGACCTAGAGATATTTCAAACTCAAAACAAGCAAAACAGAACTTACTATTGTTTTTCCCCATTCCTCATCCACAAACTTCCCTGTTTCTGTTGAAGGAACCACCACTCTTTTAGTCAGTTAACAAACATTAAAAATGTACTGCATACCAAGCACTTTGCTAAGGGTTACAGATATAAAGAATGAAGGAGTCAGCATGCAAAAAGTAGAAATAAGTATGATAACACAATATGGGAGGAAAAGTATAAAATAAGACTGGCAAGGAAGCATGGAACCTGATTACGTGAACCTTGATAAAAGGCACCTGCACTTTCCCAGCTAGCAGGCAACATGAAGTCACTAAAAGAACATATGCATGAAGGAAAGAAGTCTAACAGTGACAAGAAAGGCATTTTGGAGTGAAGTCTTAGTAAGAATGGTTATGACTATGTATGGTAACTGCCTAAGGAGGTGGGGGAAAAAAGGGAGTGGGGCAGATTTGAGAAGAGTAGCTTTACCATCATTATGCACATGGAAGATTTGTCTATCAGCAGTATTAAAGATGATTTGGAGATGGGAGACAAAAGAGACAGATTGCATTGGGAATATTAAGAGTACAGCCAAGGATGAAAGGAGAAGAGATTTGGAACAGTGCTATGGAACATACTAATAGATATTTACAAGGGTAGAAAACTGCTGAGCACCAATGAGGACCCACTTACTCACATAATGTATGAAATCAGTCCCATTCGGTAACTTTTTCTAAGGACAACTAAGCTGCCCTAGAGCAAGGGGTATGTATAGTATATGGGGGGATGGGGGAAACGAATGGTACAAGTTTTTTAAAGGGGAAAAAAGAGACAAGGGGTAGAGGAAGACAAAGAAAGAATAAGAATGTTCACTGGAGCAAAGACCCAGAAGAAATATAAAGGGCACACACAGAGGCATTTAATAATAATAGCTAATATTTATTTAGTGTATAAAGAACACTTCATCCTCAGGGAAAATGGGAGAAATCACAAAATTTAGTCTGGTAGAAGGAATTTTATGGAATAACATCAATTTTCTCAGTAAAGTAGAAAGCTTAGGCTCTTGTGGTTAAGGAGATGGATAAATTATTATTATTATCTCAATAAATGTGGAGGTTGAGCAAAGATTTGGAATAATCCTTGGGGAATATGACAGGAAGTCACAAAGGATGAATGAAAGGATCTAACTCAGATAGCAGAAAATGTAGCTGACACTCTCTACCTCTGCAAAATTATTCAATGTTTATCAAATATTGTGGCTTTTGAAAAAAGGTCATCCCTGGTCACTATCTCTCCAGTGATGAACCTCCTCTCCTTGCACTTGATTTTTCAAGTTTAACAGACCAGGACAAAGCTTACATTGCTATGTAAAGTATCTTTAGAATACTTTATCATTTCTATATCATGATAAGATAGGTATGGAAGTAGGCTTTTAATTAATGGGTGATTGATTATTGTCCTTCATACTTGAAAAGGACAAAAATGGCATCTAGGGTAAAGCCTTTTTTTTTTTTAACCCTTACCTTCCATCTTGGAGTCAATACTGTGTATTAGTTCCAAGGCATAAGAGTGGTAAGGGCTAGGCAATGGGAATTAAGTGACTTGCCCAGGGTCACACAGCTGGGAAGTGTCTGAGTCCAGATTTGAACCTATGACCTCCTGTCTCTAGGCCTGACTCTCAATCCACTGAGCTACCCAGCTGCCCCCTGGTAAAGTCTCTTGACTCATGCATAAAATGGTTTTAAGTGAGGCAGAGTTGAACAAAGTCATCAGCCTCACTCTCTCTTTCAGAGTCATTTAAGTCCAATGGCAAGATAAAAGTCAAGACAACTGGTGTCTGCTCAGATGTAGTAGATGACCATGGTATCTTTGATGTCTGACTAAGTTCTAAGCGCTCCACAGTACCTGCTTCCACCACCTTTATGGCTTTTGGAACAATCTGTTCTCATCTGCCTCTTCCACTGAGGGAAGTCTTTGCATGCCAGGATAGACACCCTACCTAATTTACCAAAGGAATTAAGGCTGGTCAGTTACCCTCAACTTGGTTTAGCCTGCCTCTGAAAACAGTTTACTGAGGTACAGCTGCTGCTAATACTACAGTTTCTTGAAGCTAGGTGGCAGGTGGACACCAAAAGGGGAAAACAGTCCTTCAGCAGCTCACACCAGAGCTACTAGTCTTCCCAGATATATATCTAAATCAGTGATGGGCAAACTACGGCCTGGGGGGACCTGAAATGCTCTATCCAGGCCAGGGGACATTATTCCTAATCTGATGAATACAATGAGTAGGATACAATACAATGAAACTTGGAAAGAGTTGCCTTAGAAACAGACTGACAAATGAGCATTTCCTTTCCTTTGGCCCCCTCTTTAAAAAGTTTGCCCATCACTGATCTAAATTGTAAATGGGGGAAAGGTACCAAGGAAGTAAACACAAGACACAGGGACATTCACAAAACCCATTTACTACTATAAACAGCAATATTAAACTTAGTGAATTCATTTTGCCCTTTTCAAAAACTTCAGCTTAAATTTGAAATGAACTGAAAAAGTAACAACCTATATAGCTGCCAGCTATGTAAGAATATGAAAGTAGTAATGAGAGAGGTGGGAAACAATGGAGAAAAATGAATTTTATTTTTGCTAGCCAAATTGTTAACTAAGGCCTAAAAAATTCAATACTATATCCTGAACACTGAAGGGTAGTTCCTTTTGTTTTTGAATTCTATAGTTGGCAATGATCTAAGCAAGGAAGAAAAATAAATAATAGAGCTTTGATTATATAATTTAAAACAAGCGGAGAGAAAAGAAATGAAACTTTTGATTGCAGAAATGGGACCTCTCCAAAATATTATCAGGACAAAAAATCCCCAAGCAAAGATCTAAGTAATTTATGGTTAGGGTTAGACATTACATTCCCTCATAATTAAGCCCAAGAGTCCTAAGAATCTTATCACTCCCCAGACTACTGGCTCTCCTTCCAGTCTGACCCCTGCAATCATAACCCAGAGAAGCAACTCTTGTGGAGAAATAATTGGGCAACTTCCTCTGCTGGTATTGTACACCTTGCCTCTGCTTGGCAGACAACAGCTTTCTTGGCAACCTTGGCAACCACAGCTTCTGAATACCCAAAAAATAAAGTTCCCTGAAACAAAAATCCTTGGCACTGCCAAATAGAAAAAGCTATGATTTTACTCATGGAAATAACTTTGAAGACACGTTACTATCTGGTTTGCAACTGTACCCTAAGAACCATGAGGACTTTCTATTTGACTTGTGATGGAAATCGCCTATAAATTCTCTCAAGGCCCTTTTAGAATGTGAGCTCCTTGAGAGCAGGGACTATATTTATTTTCTATTTGTATCCAAATGTTTAGCATAGTACTTTAAATTTAGTAAGTACTTAATAATGCTTTTGTCAGTCCTTCCTATATCGTGTAAGGATACATTTACTCTGGAAATTAGAAAGATAACATATCAACACCATTTACTACAACCTATTACAAAAGGAGATCCTGTGGTTTACTCCAGAGACATGCCTACAATATGACATCAATAATATGTAATAAATATATAATAAAATAATAAAATAACAAACACCAATCACCACCATTAAACTTTATATTTTACAGTGAAAAAAAGTTTTTTTCATTGGCCTTGTCTAATCCTTAGGATAACTCCCTGCAGGGATTCTAAATTTCCAAATCCAAATAACTTTTTCTTAATCCTCATCCTCCTTTACTTTTCTGCAGCATGTAACATATTGCTGATGTAATGTTTCCTCCTTTGAAGTTCAATCTATACAATTTTTTATCCAATTCAGATGCTGGCAGCTATTACCTACTAGCCTCCAGAACATAGTCCTTCCTTTCTCAGTTAGTTCAGTGTCTGACACTCTAAATCCTGCCCTAAGGCTTAGAGACTTCTATATACATATTGATGATTCTTCAAATACCATAAGCTTTCCAATTCCTCATTCTTACCAAGACTACTACTCTTCCCCAATTAAATACAGGTCTTTCTAATCTTCCTCTTCAGGCGTTCACTAGTTTGATTAGGAACTCAAATTCCATTATCCAATCACAATCTACCATTCTATAACTTTCTATTCTCTTTTAACTCCTCTTCTAAAGCTATTTCTTCCTTCTCAACCCTTTGTATTTTCTCAGGCCATTATCTCTGTTCTGGCTACACTGCCACCCCTGCTCACTCCCATGCAATCTCAATCCTTTGGCTGGCGAGTTCAACTGGAGGCAGTTCTTGCTTACCATAAGTGGGCTGTTTGGGAGATCTTCCCCAGGGAGGGAGGTTCGATATTGACAGGGGAGCTGAATTTATGTAATGTGAAAACCACCTAAATTTAGCTTCTATTCCTGAATCTCTTGCTCCCTTGTCATGACCAAAACCTGACCCTGATTACTTCTACTGGTCATTTCTGTTCTTAACCATATGAAGTAGAAAAGAACTAGAGTAATACATGACACTGTTCTCACTTTATTCACTAGAAAATTGTCATTTATTCTTATACTACATATATATTAAGGCAATCCAATTATTCCTCGAAAATTGGCATTTTGGTAGCATAGCACATAGAACACAGAACCTGGAGTCAGAATACTTGAGTTCAAATTCAGTCTCTGACATTTCCTCAGACACTTGACCCTAGCCAAATCCCTTAAATCTCTATATGAATCTCATTCATTGATATAATATCCTATAAAGTGTTTATTCCTTTCTTTCCCTATCTAATCCAACATTTCTTCTTTTCTAAGCTAAGGACCTTGCCTCAAAAAGCAGAAGCCATTTGCTGTCAGCTCTCTTTTTCTTCCTTTTTCATCTCATAACCCACTGATAGCATCCCCTACTATTTCTTACTTCATTACATCTTCTATTTTCTCTTCATCAAGGCATCTAAACTGTACTCTTGAACTCAATTTCTTCCTCTTCTCCAGAAGATTGCTCTTCTACCATCCCCACACTCTTTTAAATCTCCCATCACTCTCTTCCTGTCTACCAATTCTCTTTCTTCTTCCTAAAATACATCTTCTTCATCCTAAAAAAACCCTCAATAGTACAATACCTCTTTCATTATCATATGTGTTATTTCTTCCTTTTCTCTATCAAGTTATTTTTAAAAGCTATTATCAATGCCTCTATTTCCTCTCCTCTCTCTTCTAAATCCTCTGAAAGATGACTTTAGAGCTCATCATTCAATTCAAACTGCTTTTTCTGAAATTACTAATGATCATTTAACTGCCAGATTGAATTTGTCTCTTCTCAATCTTCATCCTTCTCAGTCCCCAATGCAACATGACACTATTTGGGACCACTCTTTTTAGGATGCTCATCCTTCTCTAGATTTTACCTGATACTGAACTTTGTTGGCTTTCTTTTCCTCCTAACCTGTCTAACCAATTCTCAGTCCTCTGTTGCATCTTCATTTATATCACACCTTCTATCTACAGCCAAACCCTAAGGCTTTGGTTTGGGCTTCCTTCACTTTCTACTACTGACTTTCTCACTTGGTGATTTTGTGAGCACTCTGGAGATCTATTTATCCAGGTCTAGTCTCCCCTGAGCACCAGCCTCACAAGTCAACTGCCTATAAGGCATTTCAAACTGAGTGTCTCATAGACATCTTAATTCAATATGTTCAAAACCAAACTCACCATCTTTCCCCAAAAATCTACCTTTATTCCACATCTTGCTATTTTCTTCTAGTCACCTATATTAGAAATCCCAGAAATTATCCTTAGTTCCTACTCTCCCTTACCCCACATAGCCAATCAGTTGACAAATCTTGTTCTCTCTGCCCTAATACCATCTCTTCTCTCCATAAATATGGGTATCACTCTAGTTGAGACCTTTATCACAACTCAAATAGGCTTCTGATTAGTCTATTTCTCTACTCCAACTATTCTCCACAAAGCTATCCTACCAAAAAAAAAAGTATAAACTCCTGGGTAGGAATCAAGTTCACTTTTGCCTTTATATTTCAACTGTTTAGAAGAACTCCTAACACGTAGCAGGTATTTAATAAATATTTGATTAACTGAAATTTTTAAGATTCAAGAGAGAGATTTACAGAGGATACAAGGGAAGACAAATTGTTTCAATCTCCTTGGTAAAATAGGTAAAATGCAGGAAGGAGGTAGGGATTTTAATGATTACTACTATACAGAAGCTTAGATCACAACCCTGAATTTCAGCTATCTTAAAACAATTACAGAACTATGACATCTATGATTTTTGCTCTACTTTCAGATTGTTTACATCTCATATCCCCTTCTCAGGTAGACTGTAAGTTCACTGAATTCAAGAACTATTTTTAATTTTGTCATTCCACAAGTCCACGTATGTCCAGGGATTACCCTAAGCAGTGGGCATACAAAAAGAAAAAAAAGACAGTTTCTGTCCTCAAGGACCCTTGTGATCTAATGAGGGCGACAGTAAGCAGACAAATATTTACAAACAAGCTATATAAAGGATAAATTAGAAATAATTTAACAGGAGAAGGACTAGAATTAAGTGTAACTATTTTGTCTGTGTATCCCCAGTACTTAATCCAATGTTTTGCACATAATAGATGCATAATAAATACTCGTAGGATGGAATCAGAGGGAGTTCTCTAATTTTCTACAGAATTCTTCAAAAGTTCAATCATTCAATAAACATTAACCACCTACTGTGCTAACTAAGCAAAAGGTTTACAAAAAGAGGGACCCTATCTCTTAAGGAGCTTAGAATTCAGTGGGGAAGGCAACAAACAAATGTGTACAGATGATAAATAGGAAAGAAAAGGAAGCCATAAAAGAAGGGTTGAAAAGTGCTTCCTGTAGAAGATTAGACTTTAGTTGGGTCTTAAAAGATGTAAGAGAAGCCAGTAGGCTGAGCTGAGGATAGAGAGTTCTCCAGGCATGAGTACAGCTAATGAAAAAGTCTGGCACAGAGGGATGGAGTGTCTTATTTACAAAACATATGATTTCTTTAGAGAAGTAAGGAGGGGGGTAGCTGGGCAGCTCAGTGTATTGAGAACCAGGCCTAGAGACAGGAGGTCCTAGGTTCAAATCGGACCTCAGACACTTCTCAGCTGTGTGACCCTGGGCAAGTCATTTAACCCCCATTGCCTACCCTTACCACTCTTCTGCCTTGAAGACGGAAGGTAAGAGTTTAAAAAAAAAATAAAGTTATCTTAGAGAAGTAAAGAAATCTACATCTAATATATTCAATAAATATTTAGCACCTGATAATACTCTCAGCACTATGGAGGTTACAAAAGATAGATAAGAACTATTTTTTTTCCTCCAGGAAACAAGGAGCTCTTAAATATGGCATTTATTTTCAAGCCCAGAGTTACAAGAAAGCTTTTCATTCCAGCTAGAATGAAATATACAGTAACAATAATTTCTCTGGTTATTTTATAGTCACAAAGCATATAGTTCTTTCAAACTTCCACAAGAGGAAGTGACACTGAATCTTTTTTGTTTGATTTTCAAGTTAAATAGGTATCTCCAAATAGACAACATTTTTGCCAACATAAAACTAAGTCACAATAGCAATAACTTTGCCACTACCCTGTTATTTAAGACAGCTTTCATACCTGACTACTATTTTAGGGAATACATTAAACAGTGAGATATAGGTTGGGGAAAAAAAAGAGGCACCAAATTTTTTCTTTATTTTTCATAAAAATGTAGCTAGAAATGGGATCTTCATGAGCCACAGTACTCTAGGTATAACTCAAGTGACCAAAGATTAAGTGACCTGCTTCATGTCATATAAGCAGCAGAATGAGCTGGCCTGGCCTGGGGCAAGAGTTCTTCACCTATAAGGATGCTGGAATCACTATTCTTGATGATCTCTCCTGTTCTAAATCCTAAAATATACATGTATGGCATTAAAAATAAATTCTTATTTTAACAAATACTTCTGGAGCAAGGTCCTGTATGGGCAAGAGATTTAGCTGGAAGCCAGGCCTGTAATTGTATTGGCTACCATAAGTAGTTCCTGATAAGGACACTTCCCTCTTCCAGAAAGAAACTGGCAAAAATTCTGTTAATTTAGGAAATTTTAGAGCTGCTTGAGGCACTAGGAAGTTAAGTGATTTACCCAGGGGTCATACTGCTTAATGATTTTACATATGCTTCTATTACACTAAATCAAGATATTTCTGAGGCACTAGAGATTAAAAATAAAATCAAGTTATCCTACTCATATTTCACAATTAAATTTCTCATTTCCTACAATTACAAGATAATAATACAGACAGTAAGCAGTTAGATATTTAAAACACTGAAGGTTTCAAGACCTAGGAATAGCACCTTGAGTGGTATCAACAATAAATGACATTTATAGCACTTTAGGACTCCCAAAGTACCTAACACCCAATATTTCCTTTGAGACTCATACCAATCATATAAGTATTTTCTGAAGGCATTATCTTCATTTCATATATACCAAAGGAAACTAAGGCTCAGAGGTCAATATTCTTGCCCATGATATCAAAGCGTTTAACTATTGGAGAAAAGATTTAAAGCCAATTATTCTAACTCTAGTTCAAAGCCAACTTCGTCTCCCATTCATATTTATTAGCCATATGTGACTGGGCAAATCACTAAATCTCTGGAAACCTTTGTTTCTTTATCTTTGAAATGGGAAAAATTATAATTTGTAATATATATATTTATATTTATATACTTCAATGGATGACTGAGGAGAAAGTGCTTTTTATTATTTTTCTGGGCTCTTTAAATGTTTACTGAACAAACAAAAAACAAAACTAAAAAAGTAAGGAGTAGAAGCTAGAGAAGGTATTAGACAATTCAACACAGGCATATAAATAAATGAGTGTTGAGGAAAACTTTAGCTCAAATCCAGTTTCAGATACTTACTAGCAATGGGCAAATCACTCTCTCAGTTTCAGTTTCCTCGTAAGAAAAATAGGGTTAATAATAGCACTTATCTACCAGTTATTGTGAGAATAAAATGAGATATTATTTGTAAAACACTTTCCAAATCTTAAAGACTTAGATCATCACTAACCAACCTGAATTTTCTTGTTAACTTTTATTCACAATCTTATTCACCATGTTTAGTTGTTGTTCTCTCCCTGCTGAAATTATTTCCTATCATTTTTGTATTATTAGCTGTGCAAGTACATGTTTACTGCACTTGGGGTCTCTGAGGCTCCAAGACACAGTGCCTTGTACACAACACAGTAAGAGCATAATAAATGTTTTTTGTATTGAATATCACAATCTATGAAGAATTAAAATTGTGAGTCACCTAAAGAACACTGAAGAGACATGATGAGTGTGTTTAGATTGTAGTACACTATCAACAGTGAATTTCAGAGAAAAAGTGACATAAAATATCAGATATATATGACCAAAAAACAGGCAGGTCAGTCACGCAGCAAAAAGATAAACAGATGGTGACCACATGTTGCACTGGTACAGTATGACATCTTTAGGAAAATCCTAAACCTCAAGACATTTGAGGTTGATACAGTGGATGATTTTTGGGAGTACTTGCACAAGAATTACTCAGAATGAGGTGTGAGGGAGTTTAAACCTTTCTAGTAGGAGGCAGAACCCATATGGAGAAAATCAAGATCCACTGAAACATCCTATTACCTTGAAATACCAACTCAACTACCTTTTAATTGCATCATGGAAAGCTTTTGAGTGAGTTCAAATAATGCATGTGTTAAACTTATCAGTTATAATTTCAAGATCAACAACAGGCAGTCAGCACTGCTGTGGTTCTATGATGTCTCTTCTTAAGTACTGAGGGTTCTCTGATCTAGCAGGCAAGACACATATCAGAAAAGGGGCAGTGACTATTCCCTGCAATAAAGCCAATACCTACTATGGCCTAGGGGTTCAAGATCCTGGGCAAGCTAGAAAGGCTGTAACTGTGATGACTGGTTACCTAGGACAAGTCACTTAACCACTTAGGGGTCTCAATTTCCTCATCTGTAAAACAAGGAAACCAGTCTAGATAACCCCCAGGGAGCCTTCCAGATCTAAAACTGTGCTTCTATGATCCTCTGAACTCTATCCTGGAGAATATTAGCCTATTTAAGTTTTGAGAAAACTCATCTCTAGATTACTGTTTATGAAGTGGTGATTCTTTTTACCCACAGCAATTCATGAATATAATTTACACATAAAATGAACTGGTGGGATCAATACCCATTACAATGAGCTCAGAGATTTTTGAAATACTCAGTCAAGAAGTTCTTTCAACTATTTCTTTGTAATATTTCCTTATATATGTTTTCCCTTTCCCTCCCCTTCCCTCTCAAAATAATCGAAATCTAGGACATCATCACTTTATGCCTAGACTACAGTAAAGTCCCTTCAAAATAGTAAGATATAGAATAAAGAGCACTGGATCTGAAGCTAAAAAAAGCCTGTGTAAGGAGGAGATAGGTGGCTCAGGGGATTGAAAGAGAGGCCTAGAGACAGGAGGTCCTAGGTTCAAATTTGACCTGACACTTTCTAGCTATGCAACCCTGGACAAGTCACTTTAACCCCCATTGTCTAGCCTTGACTGTTCTTCTGCCTTAGAACAAATACACAGCATTGATTCTAAGATGGAAGGTATGGATTTAAAAAAAAATTTTTTTTTAAGCTTGCATAACCTCTTTCCAACTCAATTTCCTCCTCTATGAAACAAAAGATGCCCTCTAAAATCCATTTTGCCTCCACTTTCCTGATTCTATAGAAATCAAACAAATTAACTAAAACACTTGCAATGTAACTCTTCTACTCAAGAAATTATGTTTCACTATAGCCCAGCCAGAAGATGAAGTTTAACCTCCTAAGCCTATCACTTAAAACCCTATATCAATTACATCTTCCTTATCTATTCCATTTTATCTCCTACTATTTCCAAGAGAAAATTTCTACTCCAATTGGGTGCTGAACCAGTTCATTCTTTGGATGCTTTCTTCAAAGCTCACCTTAGAGAATTCAAATAACATATTTCCTTCCAGGGCCATTTCAAGTTTCATTTCCTCTTTCAGAGTCTTCTTGATAATTCTAACCAGTCCACATTGATTTTTCTACTCTAAGAATTCCTATGACTCTTATGTGTACCACAATCTCATTTACTAGTGTGCAGTAGTATATTTTTCTCCAATTGTTTCCAATACAAGGTTCTTTTCTTGAGTAAAAGTCAAGTTCTGCTTACCCAAGAGGGAATTTGGGATAGTGGAAAGAGATATTACCTTTGTAGGCTTGGACAAATCACAACCTCCCTGAGAGTCTGTTTGGTCTGTTTGTTCATAAAATAATGCTTTAAAAACAGAATTAAATGAGAATCTCAGTTCTCCTCATACATACCCCATATTCCTAGGAAAGGAGATAGTAGGTATAACCTATCCTCCAAACTTACTTATCACAGTGGCTTGAACTT
The DNA here is from genome assembly GCF_016433145.1 of Gracilinanus agilis. Taxonomy (NCBI): domain Eukaryota; kingdom Metazoa; phylum Chordata; class Mammalia; order Didelphimorphia; family Didelphidae; genus Gracilinanus; species Gracilinanus agilis. The sequence continues at coordinate 98,263,304 of NC_058130.1, forward strand.
ATAAGTATTTAACAAACACTTGCCTGCTGAATGACCAAGTACCTACTGTAGTAAATTTTTTAAAAATGGAGCTTAAAGTATAATGAACTCCACAAAGAGGCTATATTTTGTGTATGATAATGACCTTCATCAGCACAGTGCATTCTAAGTTATTTTCCTACTTGTGATAACAGATTTGTAATCATCTAGGCATAAACCATAGTACAGATCCTGTAGTGATAGATAACACATAGCTTAAAAAAGAGATATAGTTTCTATGCATGAAAAATGGTAATCTGTTTAAAACTATAACCAAGCTAAACCACCTTACAACATTTGGTTCATAAAATTCACTTTAGCTAAATTCACAATTGTCAGTCATCTTTCTGCCTTACATAAGAAAATGTTGAAATTAAATCTGCCTGATAATATAAATCAGAAATGTAGTGTGCTACCCTTACATTTTTCCTTCCACTTTATTACCTCCTTTATAGTAAAGTTCTATTCTGATGCCTCATCCTGTTATTGGAGGTGACCCTGAATCCTCAAAGGTTTTGCAAGAAGAATTCAAGTTCTGGCAAGCTCTTCAGAAGCAAGAAAGCTAAGCCTGGGGATGGACAACCTAAGAACTAGTCTACCTGGCAAAGTACAAAGGGGCCTATCTCAAGACTGCCAGCAGGTCATGAATTTTACTTAGCCATAGCAACTTATTATTAAGCCTTACATGTAGGGACATTGCAATCTGAGTACCTTTAAAGAATAAATTATTATTTTTTAAGTATGTTATCTAAAAATTTAACTTCTAAGAAGAAATTGAAGGAATAGATGTGCATCATTCATGAAAATTTAGGTATAATCCTATTGAAAACCATCTAGACTAGCTATTAAGATAATTGGCTTCTAAGTAATACAGTATCTCCAAATCTATGAAGCTTCATGCTAAAGTATGCCAGTGGTTTCCAATTTTTGTTTGGCATCATACTAAATTGTAGTATATTTTTAAAAACAACAGTATTTTCATAGCTTTATGGTTGACAACCAATTTATATTTTAAACTAATCTTTCACCCCATTTTTCCCTTCTCAACCCCAAATAACTTCTCTCCTTTTCAGTTACCACTCAGCTCTCTCCTAAGAAAATTCTCATAAAAAAACCTTCATTATATTCTTGCCTTCCAGGCCATCGCCAATTTCTATTTTCTGGAAACATCTGAACCCTTGAATGATAGATTAAATCTTCATGGCTTACCCAGACTTCCCTTTCAGAAACAAATATTTAAATTATTAAAGATAGGGACTTATACTGGAAACATAAAATCTATTTCTAACAAAACTTATTTCTAAACAAAACTTACACTCTTGAAAGGATGGCTACCTCTCTAAATTAAACTCAATAGAACATGAAGAAATTAGTATATTTAAGAGTTGTTAGTTTCAATGAAAAGATGGTCTATTACTTGCCGAGTTGTCTCAGTAGAAGCTTTCTGTAAGCTATCAAAAATTACAAAAAACCTTTAGGTTGCCAATAGACTTCCTAGAAAAAAGGTGAAAAGCATGCAGCAGTAAAATTTCAATAGGGCAATCTCTAAACTGCAGCGAAAAGTCAGCGACTAATAATGAAGCAAATTACTAATGCTTGAAGATTTAGATCTATATTTTCTAATTTAAAAAATTCATTGCTAAAATTTTTGGCTATCTATTGGATAAAAAGAATGGTCAAATTTAATACTGTCCCGTGTTCAGCAGGTTTAAATACTTACCAAGGAAGATTATTTCCTTTATGATTAATTACAGAAGGGAGAGGGAATGGGAAGAAGGTGGAACTTTCCTGTTAGCCATGGGCATTGGAGATTATTTTCCAATACTTGCTTTAGAGGACAGAACAATTAAGCCAGTCAGAAAATTCCAGACTCGAGTTACAGTGAGACGTCAGGAAGGCCGGCAAGTATGGGGAAAACCAGACCGTTTTTGTTCAACACATTCAATAAATTAAGCAGAAGGTTGGGCTGAATTTGCTATGGGACTACCTAGGCAAACACACCCAACTGACTACAGACGCCTACGGAGAGGAAAAGGTCGGCAAAACATCAGGTAAGAAAGCCCACGAAGTTATGGAGCTCGATGACGAGTGTCTGGGAAAGTACCCTACGCCACACACCCGCCTGCCCCATGGGCCGAGGAGAAAGGGCGGTGACCGGCCCCGCACAGGGCGAGGCAGGGGAAGGGAAGGGCCCTCTCCCAGATTGGCCGAGCCAAGCTGCTGTCCTCACACCTCCACAGCGGCGGGCCCGCGACCCCGCCCTAGCCGCCGAGCCCGGTGCTTCACCACCGGTTAGCACAAGGGACACTGAGGCGGCGGTCCGGAGAAGGGTATAGCAGCTTCTCCGGACGCCTCCTTCCCGCTTCGGCACTCACCCTGCGGGTGCAGGCGTCGGTGGTGGCGAGCGCGGAGGCTGCCCCGGTCCTATATGCCTCTGGAGCGCCGGCTCTTCCTCCTCTTCCTCCCCGCTGGAGGAACAGCTGCTACTGCTGCAGCTACTGCTGCTGCTACTACTGCTGCTACTGCTGCTGCCGCCGCCAATACTGCTGCTACCACTGCTGCAGCAGCTGCTGCCACTGCCCGTATCCGTCGCGTCCGAGTCGCAGTCCCGCTGCACAGCCCGGAGTAGGGCGGTGGCGCTGCCCACCAAACGCTGCAGCTCCGCAGCCCTGGCGGCGGGCGGGGGGGCCGGTAGCGACGGTGAAGACGGCTCGGCTCCAGGGGCTAGGTGACGCCAGAGACCGGCCAGCTGCTGTCGGACATGCCGCTCCACCTGCCGAGCCCGAACCACCTGCAGCCGGCGACACAGCCTCCGCGCCCGGCCCCACAGCGCTGCCTGCCGACCCCGCAGCGCAGCCGCCTCCCCCTCCAGAGACGGCTCTTGCTCAGGCCCAGGATCTCCCAGACGGCCTCCTGCCTCCGGCCTCCACAGCAAGTCGCGGGCGCGGGGCCCGGCCGCCGTGGGGGCTGCGGTGGCTTCAGTCAGAGCCGGGGCCATGGCCGAGGAGGTGGCCGCCATGCGAGTCTTCGGAGAGGTAGAACGGATTGTCTTTTCCTTCCTCTCGGGCCAGGCGCCTTAGTGCCGGCGGCCCCGAGCCGGCAGCCCCATCTGGCCGCGGCGCTGAGGCGGCGCGCCGGATCCGTCTCCGCTCCTTCCCCTCAGCCACATAAGCAACCTCAGCAGCAGGGGCGGCGGTGGGTGGTGGCAGCAAAGGCTAGAAGCCGCCTACTGCCTCCCCCCCCCCTTACGGGCGGGTGCCCGGAGGGGGGGGGGACAGGAGGGAGGGAAATACGGGGAGGGGGGAAGGGGAAGAAGAGGAGGAGGAACAGGAACAATAATATTCCATTCACTCCCCACCCACCTCGTCACTAATCCTCCCCTCTAGCGCGCTTCTGGCTCCAGTCGCACGCGCCACTCATGCGCGTCCCCGCGCCAGACCTCGGCTCAAATACCAGCCCGCCCCGGCGCGCCCCTGGAACTTGATTGGACGCGCATTTGGGTTCAGGAAATAAGGGCTATTCAGAGGGCGGGGAGAGGCCCTCATTAGACTGGGATGGAGCGCGGGAACCAATCCAACGCGGCTCCGATCTACCTCCACCTCTTACTGATCTGCAGAGGCCTGGGGCAAAAGGTAGAAGCCTCAGTGGCTAGGACCTCTAAGGGCAGTGATCTCTCTATCCCACAAATATTTATTTCTAGGATGAGGATGAGGGTGATAAATAATTCTCTGGGTGTTCAAACCCTACGAGAGAGCACTTTCTACTGGGATTACTAAAGGACTCACTCCTTTAGTCACACACGTCAGACTCCCTGGCACCACCAACACAACAGGATATTGCGTAAAGCCAAGTTTTGTGGGATAACGTACTACACACCCTACAAATATAATGACAGTAAAATGGTGTGCTTTCTGAGAGTCTTAAAGTTGGAATCTAAGATGCAGTCAACAGACTTAAGAGTTGCAAAAGAATCTGGTGTCAAATGGTAAATAAAAGGAATTACTAGACTTTCACATTCCTTTCTTTATGAAAGACTCAGACATCTGGTCAAAATAGTTTGAATTTCATATAAAGTTAGAGCAGACAAAATTCCTGATTAGGAGGAAAAGGTGACCTCTCATCATAAAACCTAAGACACTGAAATTTAAAGATCCCAAAGTGGAAGACTGGTTGTTAAAGTATCATTTTAAAATTCTGACCCTAATTCTTAAGTTAATATAGGTAAATTAATTTTAAATTTAAATTTCCCTAAAATCAATTTCCCTAAAAAGGAAAATATTAGCATAAAACTAAAAATTACAACAGCTACACAATACTCTTTTAACCAGTTTTAAAATCTTATACCAGGTAATGAAAACCACTCTCATGATTTTAGATTTTTTTCACCACAAATGATACCATTTAATCTTACTATCCTAGATTAAAACAATCAGGTATGAAATGCATGAAGTCTGAAAATATTTTTAATAATACCCACCAAAAAGAATAGATTTAGGAGCACCCTCTGATCAGAAAGGTCAAGTTCTAAATTAAATTACCTGGGACCAAACTCAGAACAGTGCCCTGGCCAGAGGCAAATCCCTCCTGAATCAAATGTAGGTTACAGATAACTTAAAGATGTATAATTGAGTTTCCTTTGTTCTAAGATTTCCTTTTTCATGGCAAATAAAAACAGAAACAAAATTCATAGTCCAAGTGGCATTTGATAATGTTACTTTCCATTTGTCAGTGCCACCATCATATATGAAGAATATAGAGTAATAAACTTTTAAAATGCATGGAACATCACAGAAGTCAGTTTTTATTAAATTCATTTTAAAAGCAGAAAGTTTGAAGTTTGGGGAGGAAGGAAGAAAAGAAGCCTGTACCTGTGATTTCACTGCTAAAGGAAGCTCCTTTACCAATGCAGACCCAAGTGCGCTCAGGAAACAACACTTGAACAGGTCTTGCCTCTGAAGCCAGCTTTAAATACAAACGTGACGGGGCAGCTGGGTGGCTCAGTGGATTGAGAGCCAGGCCTAGATATGGGAGGTCCTAGGTTCAAATCTGGCCTCAGACACTTCCCAGCTGTGTGACCCTGGGCAAGTCACTTAACCCCCATTGCCTAACTCTTACCACTCTTCTGCCTTGGAACCAATACACGGTATTGACTCCAAGATGGAAGGTGAGGGTTTAAAAAAAAAAAAGATTTTAATGTGTATAGACATAGTACCTTATGGCAGAAATTACTCAATGTCCAAATCTTGTGGTCCAGTTTTCCCCCATCATGATTACTCTCCTTCCCTTTGGCCATGTCATCTCATCTCTAGGTCTATGCCCCTTCTCCCTCCACTTCATCCACCTTTTTGGATTCTAGCTTCCTCACCCTATACTTAAAGACAGGCAAAGAAGAATTATACTTATTTATTGATGACATGATGGTTTATTTAGAAATCCTTAGGAAATCAGCAGAGAAACAGAGATTATGAATAGTTTCAGTAGAGTTTCGAGTTTCAAAATAAAACCATAATATAGCATTTTTATGCAATAATAACAAAATTCATATAAAAGGAACATTACATTCAAAATATCTACAAAATAAATAAAATACCTAGGAATTAATCTACCCAAACACCTTAAAAATCTGTATTGATATAGTTTTTAAATGACTCCTTTGTTGCCCTATCTGTGAAATGAAGCTCTAAAATTTTTTTATTCAAGTAAATGTATGCAGGAGGTGAATTAATACTACAATGAAATGACTGATTAAGGAAGATTTCAATTCATATTCTCAGTTATATTTGCAGTTTTCACAGGTCAAGCTAGAATTAAAATTGATTATGCTTGCTTTCTTATACATCCTTTGGCCAAAGAAGAGAATGACCTCCAATAAAATTTCAGGGCTTAGTGTAGGCCAATGGCAAAATTTAATAACATAATTAATAAATGATGTTTCACCATTTGAAAAGGAAACCTAGTTTAGGTAGGAAAGAGGTCTATATAATTTGCCTTTATCCTTGGTGAAGAAAAAAAAATATTTTTCACAACGCTTCTGAAACCAAGACTCCCAAAAAGTTCTCTTGAATTGTTTTTTTTTTTGTCTAAAGACCAGACTATGAATAATTCACAATCCAAATAGACCTACATAATTAAAGATTCCCCTAAAACAATTTATATAATCATATAAATTCTAGAGAATAGAGCTGCCAATTAAACTGATTTAGCTACTTCAATTTTAGAATTCTACCAGGTCTAATATTTTGCTGAAAAAACTTTACCATTAAAGTTTGAGAAATTTTATTTTAACTTGAAAAGACCATTTTCCCAAATCAAGATCCTATGTTACCTGTTTAGGGAAAAGAATTATTTGTAAGGCTCTAGTTGAAGAGTCAGGAAGGGTGGGGGGTGGGAAGTAATATGAAAAAGGGGAAAAAATGTACTTCCTCCTCTGCTAGCCTTTAAAGTATGAGTCTGATTGGTGTGAGTGATAAAAGATACCCCAGATTACAGAACATGGGTCAAATGAGAAATTAGCTTTCTCTGTTCACCTTTGTAGAAAAAGCTTCTTTAGGTTCATTGCTTTTCTGAAAGTTTAGGTTCATCTATAAAAAGATTTGATGTTTCTATAGCATTTTAAAGTTTATGAATTGCTTTACATATTTTATGTCATTTGACTTCCTATGTTTCTTGTTTATAAGCATTTAAGTAGAGGAGAAAAGTAATGTTTAAAGGAAAATCAATTTTGTTGTAGTCAATTTTCTTCTCGTAAGGGCCACTGCATCTCAGTGGTTCAAATGAAACACCTTTTCTCATTTGGTTTAATGGAGAAAGTAATTGGTTATTTGGTTCTATAAAACATTTTTTAAGATAACTACTTCCATTAGCATAGATTCTAAAATGTATATGTTATTTTTACCACAAAGTTCTGTCCTACTTTTAAAATGAAAACCAATTGAGAAGTATTATACTCTACCTTTTCAACATTTCTACTGTCTTTTCTTATTTTTCTGCTATCAGATGAAAAAGAAAAAAGCTACATCTCTATATTATACTTCTTCAGCCCAATTCTTTATGATACATATATAATACATATTGTTCTAGGATGGTCACCAATATTTGTTTTCAGAGTTGGATAGAATAAATCACCTTAAGGAATAAAAATTGACTCAAGGCAAGGAAAATGGAGGAGGAAATTTGCTTATAAAAAAGAATCTTTGAATGACATTCTAAAAAAAATGTACACTCTAAATGTAAACTATATCTTGGGAATTTTTAGTTTTTATGTTGCCTTTAAAAATAAATGAAATATATAATTTCAAAAACATCATTAAAAATATTGGATAAAATGACATTGAACATCCTACGCAGGGATACAAATACTAAAAAAGCAGCATAGAAAAAAAATCCACATAATTGTGCAAACCAGAAATCAATAGAATAAGACTAATTAAATGTTAAATTTGGCTCCACTGTATATGCATTTATTAAGTATCTAGTATATTGAAGGTTTGTGCTAAACATCTTGCTAGGTATTTGGAATGAAAGAGAAACAAGGTCAAGAAAATCAGAGAGGAGAACATATCCAAGAGAAGAGTCTAAAAGGTAAAGAAGGAAGTTGAAATGAGAAAAGACCACAGACAGCAATTCAGAAAGAGTTCCCTAGTCATCCTAAAGTAAAGGTAATGGGCAAATTTAGTGTAAGAAGGAAGTACTTGTAGCTTTCTTCTATTAATGATGGGGAGAGAAAACTTGTGTGCCCAAGAATGTTAATATATTAGTTACTACAGTATTATCATAAAAGTACTCAGCTGTACACATGCCAAAGCTTTGAATCAAACTAATAAGTAAAGAATGTTTATTTTTTACTCTTGGTCAGTCAACTAGCACTTATTACATCTCTAGCATTCTGCTAATCAATGAATATTTTTAAAAAGGCCAAAACAATCCCTTTTCTTGAGGAGTTTCCATTCTAATGAGGATCACAACATGTTATTAATTTGATTAATGCCAAATATGTCTAAAGTAGATCAAAGGTAATTTCAATAGGGCAAGACATTAGTAGCTGAAGAGGCTAGGGAAGGGCACTATACACAGTAGTATTTGAGCTGAACTTTGAAATAAGCCAGGAAAACTAATGAGAAGGTCAGAGAATTCTAGGAGTGGGAGAAACCAGTTAAATTGTGTTAAGATAAGAGATTGAGTATGAGAAGCTACAAATAAACCAGGACTGTTAGATTATAGTTTGTGGGGGAGAATAGTTTAAGAAGATTGGAAAGGTAAGTATGGGTAAAATTATGAAGAACTTTAAAAGCCAAATATAGGCATTTATATTTCATCCTAGAAATAACAGGGAGTCAATGAAGTTCACTGAAGATAAGGGTGATATAATCAGATCTGTGATTTAGAGAAAAATCGATTTGGCATCTGAGTGAAGAATATAATGAAGTGGGTCATAGAAGAGAGTAGAAACTAGATTTGATAAGAGATTAGACATATAGGTGACAGTAAAGAACTGAGGATGACTTGGGTTGCTGGCTGGGCTGACAGGGAAATGGTGTCCTAACCAGAAATAGGAAAATTTGGAAGAGGAAAGGTTTGAAAAGAAAGATAATAAGTTCTATTTTGCACTTGTTGAGTTTAAATAGCTGATTCAAGGTTCAGGATGTCCCAAAAGCAATTTATTCTGGAGATCTATTGTCAGGAAAGAGAGGCTGGATCTGGATATATAAATCTGACAATCATCTGCATAAAGATGATAACTGAATCCACAGAAGGTAATGAGATTATCAAGTAAGATATATCATGAAGCAAAAAGAGTAGAGATCCAAGACAGAGACATAAAAGTTATGTATGGTTAGTGGGCACAAACCAGACGAAGAAGCAACAAAGGCAACTGAGGAGTGCTCTGATAAATAATGCCACCCTTTATCCTCCCATCTGGCACTCTACTGCTAAGGTACAGGTACATCCCAGTGTACTTATTTAGTCCTTTTATATCAGGGCTGGGGTTTCTGAAGCAAGGACATGCCCTTCACTTTTACTGACTACCTTACTCACAGCTAAACTTCTCTTGCATTTCCTCAACTCAGGTCTCTATTTTTTGTAAAGACTAACCTAATAAATTAAATTTTGTCACGTGCAATGTAGTGTTAATGACTACTTTTCTCAGGAAAATCTGTATTATAATGAATGATTCAAAAAGAGACAACAACTTCATTCAAAGCAATAATAGGAATTTCAAGTCCTATAAAAAGCTGATAAAGAAGAAACTTTGGGCTGGCAAAACTTTTACTAGTTTTCAAATCATATCACATAAAAGTCTACTTAACCTGATCTAAAATCTATGATTCTGGGGTTCTGGATCATATGAAAACTAGGAATATATCTCTAAAATACTATTTCCTTTGATAGTGGAAGAGAACAACCTTACAACAATATCTGAGAGTGTTAATTGTTACAAAGAATACAGAGGTATAAATATATAGTCAATTTCTGAATTCTAACAAAGCACTTTTGATATGGTTCATTTGAAAAAAATTATTAAGAAGCATTTTGGCTAAGGACAATACTTAGCAGATATGTAGGTTATAACTAAAGTAAACACCAGTGACCAAAGAACATTCAATATTTTCATAAACTTGAATAATTAATTTCTTAATTACTGTTCTGTGCTGAGGACAACTGTTAATTCTGTCCTTAGTTGTAATAGGAATATAGTAAAACTGTAGTCAACTGTAGAAGTCACTCACTCAGTTTTACCATCTATGAATATAAATGTGAATATGCATCAAGGAAAAGAGTCCCCATTAGCAGTATTTCCTCAAAGTTGGCAGTATATAACTGACTCATAAAAGCAGACCTTTTAAATCTCACACATATCTCCAAATTAGGCTTTCTCTTTTCCTTAATGGGAACTATATACATAATTTAAAACTACCTTTGTTTAAAATATAGTGTTTTTTGACACACTTCATATAATTTCTATCAATATTTAGTAATTACTTTTTATCTAGATACCTGTTTTCTAGTGTTTCATAAGGTCACTGACAAAGTTTCTTGACTACATCTTGGGTCCTTGTTATCTCAGGCTTGTATGTATCCCCTCATGAAAACATGAGATTTTTTCCCCCATGGTATAGACTGGCATTTTCAACTGCCTAAAGAACATCCCTATCTAGATATCTCAATAGTGTCCTTGGTTCTATATGTCTAGATATAGATAGAAATGACACAATCTTTCCATAAAACATGTTCTTCTTGACTTCTTTATCTCTATTAATGGTAATATTTTCCAAATCATACATGATCAAGCCATTGGAGTCAACTTTTATTTATCCCTAGTCCCACAAATCCTATCAGTTATCAAGCCTTATCTAGTCTCCCTTCAAATCCTTCATATCCATTTTACCTATTACCAGTTATCTATTACCTATTATTACCAATGCTACTAAACTCAGACCCTCATGTCTTTTCACTTGTATTACTGCAATAGCCTTCCCTAACATTTGTTCAAGGCTTCCCTTCTCCAAACCAACTTATAGCAATATGCTGCCAGTTTAATTATTCTAATGCATAGCTCTCATCATGTCATGCCATCAGAAGAAAATCTTCAGTGCCTCTGTATTGCCACATAAGTAAATTTCAGATTTCCAACAGTCAAAGTACTTGACAGTCTGTTTCCAACTAACTTCTTTTCATTTCCTCACACTTAACTTTGTGTTTTATGTTCCAAACCAATTGGACTGTTTGGTATTTTTCAAGCATCAGGCTGGATTTGTTACTATTAATCTTCCTAGCTTTGTTCATATTCTATCTAATGCCAAGAATGCCCTTCTCTTTTCTTTGCCAGTTTTTTAGTAACACAGAGTATTGTTATGAAAATATTGGTATATACAAGGCCTTTTTTTCTCTCACTTACCACCTTGGGATACCTGACTTTTGTCAGATATGTAGGATGCAAAGATTTTTTTTGCTCTATTTGACAACTTTTCTCATTCTAGCTGCACTGGTTTTCTTCATGAATATTTTTTAAAATTTACCTAATAAAATTTTGTGTTTATTTACTTATATTTATTATTTATTAAGAACAAACAATTGGCTGGATAAAATAAAATGTCACTTTACATACAATAAATTGTCTACCATCCATATATCAAGATCACTTAAGATTTCTTTCTTTTTTTTTTTTTTAAAAAAAACCCTTACCTTCCACCTTGGAATCAATACTGTGTATTGGTTATAAGGCAGAAGAGTGGTAAGGGCTAGGCAATGGGGGTTAAATGACTTGCCCAGGGTCACACAATTGGGAAGTATCTGAGGCTACATTTGAACCTAGGACCTCCTGTCTCTAGGCCTGGCTCTCAATCCACTGAACTACCTAGCTGCCTCCCTTGAGATTTCTTAAAGCCTTGTAGAAGCATATGAAAAACCTTTACGTTTTTCTAGAAATACAAAAAAATATTTCTCTAGACTAAATACTTTTTCCAGATTTCCCAGTATGAAGGTAGGTTATGTTAAAGATGAAAGATCTTTTTATGGAAGTGGATTAAGGGTGATAATCAAACAACTCTAATCTAATTAAGATCACAACTTTTCTATCTACTAGAAGTGAATGGACCATGACCTATTAACTATGGACTCTTTTTTTTTTAAACCCTTAACTTCTGTGTATTGGCTCCTTGGTGGAAGAGTGGTAAGGGTGGGCAATGGGGGTCAAATGACTTGCCCAGGGTCACATAGCTGGGAAGTGTCTGAGGCCAGATTTGAACCTAGGACCTCCCGTCTCTAGGTCTGACTCTCAATCCACTGAGCTACCCAGCTGCCCCCTACTATGGACTCTTTTGCAGTCAGTTAATAAAAAATTTATTAAGCACCTATTATATGCCAGGCACTATGCTAAGCTCAAGAATAAGATATTATGTGTCATTTATAATTATTCTAAGCCCCGGGAGACTACATCTCCCAGGACTCCCTGCTACAACTTCCTCCAACATCTCCTACTTCCTTTGTGGGAGGTGTTAGAGAAAGTATAAAAGAGAAAGTTTGGCACCTTTTCACTAGCTCAAACCTGGAGGCGGGCTGACCCTCTCTACTCTGAGCTCTTTACCCAGAGCTCTCTCTCAGAGCATTTTCCCCCTTCTGTCTACCTCCTAGTTTTCCCTAGACCTTCCCCTTTCTATTTTAAATAAAACCTAGCTATTCTAAACCCTAAATTGCTCTCTGATCTTTTATTTGCATCCAGAAGGGCTCTGGTCAATTTCCCCCTGCCTGGGCTGGGAACGATACTTTCCTTTCCCTTCTTCTACCTTCCTCTCTCCTTTCTCCCATCCATCCTTCCTCCTCTCTTCTTCCCTTCTCCCCCATACACTTATCACAGAGAAGAAACTCTTTTTAATCCTTGAAGGTCTGGAAAGTAACTGAGTAGTGACTTTTTGGGCAAGTTAACTGCAAATCGAATTTTAACAAATCTTTTTTCTTTTCAAGACTCCTATAAATGTTAACGCAAATCATCTTGGAGTAAAAAGACATGTCAGAAAACATGGAAGAACTATGCTAGTTTGGATAGCTCTCTCGAGGCTATAAATACTTAGATTAAATAAAATTGTTTTGGGGCAGCTGGGGTAGCTCAGTGGATTGAGAGCCAGGCCTAGAGATGGGAGGTCCTAGGTTCAAATCTGGCCTCAGACACTTCCCAGCTGTGTTACCCTAGGCAAGTCACTTGACCCCCATTGCCTACCCTTACCACTCTTCTGCCTTGGAGCCAACACAGTATTGACTCCAAGATAGAAGGTAAGGGTTTAATAAAAATTAAAAAAAGAAAAGAAAAAGAAAATAGAAATAAATAAAACTGTTTCTGGCAGATTTGGGCCTAAATACAGAGTAAAGTATTAATATTTTTTCTTTGACAAGGTGTCAAAGAAATATCAACAGAAAAATCTCTGTTGCATGAACCCTTGATAATTAACATAAGGATAGGCATAAAATAGGGATATGTATTTTTTTTACCAAAAGTTTTTGTCACTGGAATGAAGGAGATCCAGAGAAAAATCCAGGCTGAGAACAGATTTCCCATGGATGGTGAAGTTCTCCAGATGTTCCTATTTGTGAATGGCACTATAATAATTATATAAAGTGTTCCAAGATATTGTAATAGCCTCCTGGAAAAGATCTATAAATCAGTCAAAGGAGACTGGGCTATCTGGTCTCACAGGGAAGAACAAATGGATAAAAAATCCCTATGGACCAGACTTCAAAAGATGTCTAGATGGATACCCTAAAAAGCTTTTCCAACCGTGTATCTGGAACGGATAGTACAGATAAATGACTTGGATCCAGAGTTGAAAAGGGGAGAGTTGGCTGGCCTGTTTTCAGGAAATGGCATAAGGACTTTTATTGACTCATAGCTTCATAAAACAACAAAGGCCCATACTTTAAATACAAATATTTTACTGGTGTTGCTATATAACACTAGTATCTCCCTCTAAAGGACTAAAGATTAATACCACATAAAGAGCAATGGAAAGGTGTATGGTAGGCAGTAGAAGGCTCTAATATATAATCAGCAAGGATCAGTATCATTGGAAGGAACTTCTAAATCAATAAGCTTACAGATGCTTTCAAGAGAGAGTATAATAAAAATTGTCTATTTTGTTTTTTTCTCTATCTCTTGCTTGGCTATCAAGTTTTTTCATTATCAAAATCCAACCCATGGTTTGAGACTTTTTCAAGGTTCATTATTTGATGAGTTTTGAATTCAGTTGTTTTTGTAGTTTAATTTGTAGTTTAATTTTCACTAGATGACTAATCCAAACTCCCTTTTTAGACTGACATCAGGTTGTATTAGAATCTTAACTTTTCTATAGGGCAGCTAGATGGCGCAGTAGACCTGGTCAGGAGTCATGAAGATTCATTTCCTAAGTTCAAATTTGGTTTTAGACATTAACTACCTATATGACCCTGGGCAAGTCACTTAAACCTGTTTACTTCAGTTTCTTTTTATATAAAATGAGCTAGAGAAGAAAATGGCAAATCATTTCAGTATCTTTGCCAAGAAAACCCCAAAAGATGTCACAAAGAGTTGGGAATAGCTGAAACTCAACATCGAACTTCTCTAGACTTCTCAGTTAGTTATTGCTGTAAAAATGTGTTTTGCTAAAGAAAACTGTCTATAAGAGTTAACTTGTTTCCTTATCATTTTCACAAAGAAAATTATCTTTTTTTTCATAAAGGAAACATGTGATCTTGGATTGTTCTCATAAAAAAATTTATAATATTGAGAAAGTAGTACAGGGGTAGGTATTTGTTTGTATCTTCTTGGTCAATGATACCTGCGATTTTTTTTTGATCTTTCCAATTTTTAAGTATTTTGTAAACTAATCCTTAAGTGCGGTTGAAATTGCTTCCATAAATGATATCTTCTGTACCTATCTGGTTTGGACCTGTCAGTCTAGCCAATTTTGTTTTCCTAAAATGCCTGATTGCCTCTTCCTCACAGAGTATAATCGGTATTATGAAGACAGAATTCAAGTGTAGTGGTTCCACAATAATCACCAATAAGAATAGGCCATTAGAAATACAAGCATATTTCTTCAATTTTACAATTATCTGTTGTCAAATGTATACCTACCCTAAGAAAAATCTGGTTTTACCTGTGTATCACACAAAGTCCTCCATTAGAACTTTCTCAGCCATCTTGTTTTGTGAAATGGTTGCAGGTAATATTCTGCCACTTTCCAAATAATGTTCTGCAAATGAATTCATGCTGTTAACTGATCTTTGGCTACTATGTATTGCCATTTGGCCGAGGGATCAAATATTTGTGGACTGAGGGGGTTTCAAAGTTCAATTTGAATCATGGTTGTGACAGCTGTTTATCATCAGTTAAATATCACCAAGAAAGAGTCATTGCTGGCAAGATAAAGGGACAAATTGTAGTTTATATATATAACTGATTATTACTGTGCTGTAGGAATCTTGGGTGAGGAATCATTTTTTAAAAACTATTATTTCATTATCTTCCAGAAAATCTGGTTGAACTTGTACCTAATCTATATTATAAGCCTTTGAGACCCTGCTTTGTAGACGTTTTCCAATTATTCAATTCTTTTGGATTTACATCTTGGGCATCTGCATCACTATAATAGCTCAGAATGGCAAAGGTTTTTATTATTTTGCTCATTTTTTCATGCCTTACTTCTGAGCATGAGATTTTGTGTAAGGGACAAGTTCTGTACATTTCTGGAAGGAATGTTTATGCCTTCATGATCCTGATGTTGGGTTTGGGTTTTTTGTTTGTTTGTTTTTATCTTGGGTCATGTGTCTTGTGTTCCTCAAGAGTCTCAGGGATAGCTCAGATAGTCAGTGGGTGGGGAGAGGAAAGGAGAAAGGAAACAAGTACTTATTAAGCACCCAGTATGTGTCAGGCACTGAGCTTAAACATTTTATAAATATCTCTTTTAACAACGTAATAATAATAACGATAGGCTGGACACATGCAAACTTTCAGTGTGCCCAAAGTGTTTGGATCCAGGGTAGGATCCATTTCTGCCCACCTGATCTTAGGAGTTCATGTTCCTAATTAGGATTTGGCTCTGTATAATACAACTTGGAATTTGCCCCTGGTTAGAGCTCCAGGAAACATCTGCTGAACTCAGCCACCATCAGCCACTAGAAAGATCTAATGATCTGGGGGAACATTACTGCAGTTCCCTTTTGGTCTAAGTTCCCAGTTGGGGAAATATTCTGCAGGATTCAGACATGGTTGACGGATGGATCTAATACCCTAGATCAGAGATGGTGAACATTTTGGAGACCAAATGCCCAAACTTTAACCCTCACCTGCATGTGAATACCACCTTCCCCTTACCCCAGATAGGGGAGGGAAGAACAGCTCCTATTGGGCTGCTGGGCAGAGGGACAGGTAATGAGATAAATGTCCTTAGGCATGCTTGGAGAGGAGGATTGGGGGAGGAGCAGCTCTCTCTGGGACACATGACAGTTTTGCCAACATGGTCCAAGATCCATTCTTGAAGTCAAATCCAGATGCTTGCTGTTCACTTCAGTTCCTATTGCTTACCTCCCTTGTCTTCAACCCCTAAGAGTGGGTTGCCTTCCTAGTCCTCACTGAATCTGTGACCCAAATATAAGATATAAGCACAGAGCTGCTTTTTGGCACCTGGTTCCTATACCCTGCCTAGTGGCAGACACTTCTAGATCCAGGACCTCTTTTTGTCCCAGTACATAGCTGCAAGTTCTCTTTTGGTTCCTGGCTAGAAGGTACAGTTCAGCACTCTCTTAGCTGAACTCAATGTACCAGGGGTGGAACCAAGATGGAGGCACTGTAGCAGGGAAATCCTTACACTGCTATGAATTTCTTTCCAAACTGAGTATTACAAAGCATCTCAAAAGCATAGAAGTCAAAGCAGGAAAAAGAGCAAAGAGACACTTCCACTGGACACAATGTGAAAGGTAGGCAGTGAGAGGGGATTTCCACATTATTATGAGGCAAAACTGCGCAAGGAAAAGCCCAGGCTGATCACCCCTCCCAACCCACCTACTGTACCAGAGACAGAGACAGAACCAGGGCAATGCCCAAATTCTAGGGGGCTGACTACATGGAAGAAAAAGCACCAGAGACTTACCCCTGGAGGCTGCTCCAGGATATGGCAATGAGAATCAAAGCTTAATAGCACGGCACTTACTCCCAGCAGTGAAAACAGCAGCATAACCTCAGTAGTACTGATAGGGAAGACAGCCTGAGGGCAAAATACTTTGAAGTCTGCTATACCTACAAAAAAAAATCACCACAGACCTACCTGCATTCACTCAGGCCTCTAACAGGGAAGGGAAGATAGCCCTGCAAGACAGAAACTAAGATAGAAATGATCAGCAACACAAAGGAATCCCAGGCCTCAAACAGGAAAATAAGTAAACAGCAGCAAAAAAGCTCTTGACCCTAGAAAATTTTTACTGAGAAAAAGAGGAAAAAAAAACAAACCAAAAAACAACAGAAGCAATAGGAGAGAGTGAGAAACAAGCAAACACATGCAAACTCTCCAAAAGAAAATGAAAATGGGTCACAAGCTCTGGAGGAACACAAAAGAAGTTCAAGAAACAAGTAAGACATAAGAAAAATGGGAAAAAGAAATGAAAGTAAAACAAAAAGAAAATAACAGCTTAAAAGGCAAAATTGGCCAAATGGAAAGAGAGACACAGAAATAAAATGAAGTAATAAGCAAATTAGAAACCAGAATTGCCTGCTGGAAGAACAGGCAAAGAATTCCAATGATGAAAAGGATGCCATGAAAAGCAGGATAAACCAAATAGAAAAGGAGAATCAAAAGATCATTGATGAAAATCAGCCTTTTAGGAATAGAATTGGGCAAGCAGAAGTTAATGATTTCATGAATCAAGAAATAATAAAACAAAATCAAAAGAATGAAAAAATAGAAGGAAACATATTTCTCATTGAAAAAACAAATGACCTGGAAAACAGATCCAGGAGAGACAATTTGAGAATTACTGAACTAACTTAAAGCCATGACCAAAAAAAAAAAAAAAAAAAAAAAAAAAAAAGACTTGACATAATATTACAAGAAATTATACAAGAAAACTGCCTTGATATTCTTGAACAAGAGAGCAAAATAGACATTGAAAGAATCCACAGATCAACCCCTACATACATTAAATTCCCAAATGACAAATTCCAGGAATGTTATAGCCAAGTTCAAGAGATTTCAGGCCAAGCAGAAAATACTGCAACCAGTCAGAAAGAAACAATTAAGATATCATGGAGCCCCAGTTAGGATTATACATGATCTGGTAGCTTCCACAGTGAAGGACCACAAGGCTTGGAACATAATATTCCTGAAGGCAAGAGAACTAGGTCTACAACCAAGAATCACCTACCCATCAAAACTGACTACATACTTTCAGGATAAAGTAGGGGCATTTAATAAAATAAAAGATTTCTAAGCATTCCTGAAGAAAACACCAGAATTAAACAGAAAATATTATGTTGAAATACAAAATTCAAGTCAACTACAAAAAGGTAAATAAGAGAAAAAATGTAAGGGCTTCAAAATGGTCAAATTGATTATACTCCTATATGGAATAATAATATCTGTAACTCTTAAAATTGTTTTCATTATTATAGTAGATAAAAGAAATATATATAGGCAGAGGATATGGTATTAAGTTATTTAGGATGATATGTAAAAAAAGAAATTAGGGGGGAAAAAGAGTATTGTAGTAAGAGAAACATGAACGAGGCAAAATGGGGTAAATTGTACCACATAAAAAGGTGCATGGGGAGGGGGAGAATATTATTATAAAAAGGGGAGGATGAGGGTGATGGCAGGTAAGACTTAAACCTAATTCTCAGTGGAATCTATTGAGAGAGGGAACAGCAAGATTTATTGGGTATAGAATCCTATCTTACCCTATAGAGAAGTATAAGGGTAAATAAGGAAGGGGGATATAGGGAGGGAAAAGTTGGGAGGGGGCATTAAAAAATCCTAAAGAAAAGTAGGAAGGGAATAAGAAGGGAGAGGGTGGGGAAAATAAAAGTAAAAAATAAAATAAAATAAGGGAAGGGGAAAGGGGGATTGATTAAAAGTAAAACAGTGGTGCAGAGGGAAATAGTGAAAGGAGAAAGGGCAGGATTAAAAGAGGAAACCAAAATGATGGGGAATACACAGATGGTAATCATAACTCTGAATGTAAATGGGATGAACTCACTCATAAAACAGAAGGGGATTAAAAATCAAAATCCAACCATATGTTGTTTACAAGAAACACACAAGATGCACGTAGACACACACAGGATAAAGGTAAAAGGCTGGAGCAGAATTTATTGGGCATCAACTGAGAAAAAGAATACAGGAGTAGCAATCATGATCTCTAACAAAGCTCTAGCAAAAATAGATCTGATTAAAAAAGATAAGGAAGGTAATTACATCCTGATAAAAGGCAGCATATACAATGAAGAAATATCAGTACTCAATATATATGCAACAAATGATATAGTGTCCAGATTTTTAAGAGAAATTATTGTAGCTTAGGGGGGAAATAGATAGTAAAATGATACTAGTGGGGGGATATCAACCTTCCCTTATCAAATCTAGATAAATCAAACCAAAAAAATAAATAAGAAAGACGTAAGAGAAGTGAGTGAAATTTTAGAAAAATTAGAGTTAATAGATACCTGGAGAAAACTGAATAAGGATAAAAAGGAACATACCTTCTTTTCAGCAACACATGGTACATTTACAAAGACTGATCATGCACTAGGTCATAAAACCTTTGCAAACAAATGCAGAGAAATAGGAATAATAAATGCAACTTTTTTAGATCATAATGTAATAAAATTATAATTATTAAGGGTTCACCGACAGGCAAATTAAAAACTGGAAATTAAATAATCTCATTCTCCAAAACTGGTGGGTTAAAGAACAAATCATAGAAACAATTACTGATTTCATTGAAGAGAATGACAATGAGGAAACAATATATGAAAATTGATGGGATAGAGCCAAAGCAGTATACAGGGGGAAATTTATATACCCGAGTGCCTATATTAACAAAAAAGAGACAGAAGAGATCAACAAATTGGGCAATGCAACTAAAAAAAACTAGAAAAAGAACAAATTAAAAAACTCTCAGATAAAGACCAAATTGGAAATTCTAAAAATCAAAGGAGAAATTAATAAAATTGTAAGTAAAAGAACTATTGAACTAATAAATAAGACTAGGAGCTGGTAAATTGAAAAAACAGATAAAACAGATAAAATATTGGTTAAATAATTAAAAAAAGAAAGAAGAAAATCAAATGAACAGTATCATGAATGAAAAAGGTGATCTCACCTCTAAAAGCAGAGGAAATTAAGAAAATTATTAACTATTTTGCCCAATTATATGACAACAAATATGACAATCTAGGTAAAGTAGCTAAATATTTACAAAAATATTGTTTAGATTAACAAAAGAGGAAATAGAATATGTAAATAATCCCATATTGGAAAAAGAAATTGAACAAGTCATCAAGGAACTCCCTAAGAAAAAATCCCCAGGGACAGATGGATTTACAAGTGAATTCTATCAAACATTTAAAGAATGATTAATTCTAATATTCTACAAACTATTTGACAAAATAGTCAAAGAAGACGTTTTACCAAATTCTTTTTATGACCAAATATGGTACTGATTTCCAGACCAAGAAGACTAAAAACAGAAACAAAACTATAAACCAATCCCCTTAATCAACTTAGATACAAAAATATTAAATAAAATACTAGCTAAAAGACTATAGTACGTTATCACAAGGATTATTCACTATGACCAGGCAAGATTTATACCAGGAATGCAAGACTGGTTCAATATTAGGAAAACCATCCACACAACTGACCACATCAATAATGAAACTAATAGAAATCACATCATTATCTCAATTGATGCAGAAGAAACCTTTGATAAAATACAATACCCATTCCTATTGAAAACAAAGAAAAGGGCTTTTCCTCAAAATAATAAACTGTAAATTTAAAACCATCAGAAAGTATCATCTGTAATGGGGATAAATTAGAAGCCTTCCCAATAAGATCAGAACTGAAGAAGGGATGCCCATTATCACCACTACTATTTAATATTGGACTAGAAATGCTAGAAGTAGCAATTAGAGAAGAAAAAGAAATTAAGGGGATTAAAGTAGGCAATGAGGAAACTAAACTATCACTCTTTACAAATGACATGATGATGTACCTAGAGAATCCAAGAAAATCAACTAAAAAGCTAGTGGAAATAGTTAATAACTTTAGCAAAGTTGCAGGGTACAAAATGAACCCAAATAAATCATTAGCATTTCTATATATTTCCAACAAAACTCAGCAAGCAAGAGTTAGAAAAAGAAAATCCATTTAAAATCACACTAGAAGGGGCAGCTGGGTAGCTCAGTGGATTAAGAGTCAGGCCTAGAGACAGGAAGTCCTAGGTTCAAATCCGGCCTCACGCACTTCCCAGCTCTGTGACTTGACCCCCATTGCCCACCCTTTCCACTCTTCCACCTAGGAGCCAATACACAGAAGTTAAGGGTTTAAAAAATAAAAAAATAAAATAAAATCACACTAGACCAGTGATGGACAAACTATTCCCTGTGGGCCAGATCCAGGCCTTAGTTTCTCCATCACTGCCTTAAGCAATTCCCTAATCACTACATCTGGATGTGGGGGCATAATGATTAGGGAATTGCTTAAATCAGTGATGGAGAAACTATGGCCTGGATCTGGCCCACGGGGAATAGTTTGCCCATCACTGCACTAGAGAATACAAAATATTTGGGAACCTATTTGCCAAAACAAACACAGGAATTCAATGAACATAATTACAAAACACTTTTAACACAAAAAAAACTAGAGTTAAACAATTGTAAAAACATTAATTTCTCATGGGTAGGATGAGCTAACATAACAAAAATGACAATCCAACCTAAATTAATTTATTTATTCAGTGCCATATCTATCAAACTGCCAAAAAACTTTTTTATAGAATTATAAAAAATTATATCAAAGTTCATCTGGAAGAACAAAAGATCAAGAATTTCAAGGGAACTAATGAAAAAAAAATGTGAAGGACAGAGGCCTAGCAGTACCAGATCTCACACCATACTATAAAGCAGTGATCATCAAAACAATATGATACTGGCTAAGAGATAGAAGGGAGGATCAATGGACTAGACTTGGGTTAAATGACAGCAGCAAGCTAGTATTCAATAAAACCAAAGATCCCAGCTTTTAGGACAAGAACTCATTATTTGACAAAAACTGCTGGGAAAATTGGAAAACAGTATGGGAAAAATTAGGTTTAGAACAACACCTCACGCTCTATATCAAGGTCAATTCAAAATGGGTATATGACTTAAATATAAAGAGTGAAATCATAAATAAATTAGGTAAACATAGAATAGTATACTTGTCAGATCTGTGGGAAGGGAAAGAATTTAAAACCAAGAAAGAAATAGAGAACAATACAAAATTTAAAATAAATGTCTTTTATTATATCAAATTAAAAAGGTTTTGTACAAATAAAACCAATACAACCAAAATTAGAAGGAAAGCAACAAACTGGGAAAACATTTTTATAAACAAAACTCTCTGACAGGAGGGAGAGTCAAGATGGCAGCTTAGAAACAGCAAAAGTTCAGTCCTCTGTGAAAACCCTTCCACACTAATCAAAAACAAGGTGCTTCGTGGGGGACACAAAACCAAATACAACAACAGGACAGAGCCTGGTGGACCCTTCCTGCTTGATTCAACTTAAAAGCTATGCAGAGAAGGTTGAATTCTCGGGTTTAAGAAAAAGAAAGAAGGAAGGTCCAGGACCCTTCCCCCACCTACTGTGCTGAGTCTCCAGCAGTTGCTGGGATCTCAGGGCAAGTGCTCTAGCTTGAAGGGAGTACTTTGCTACCACAGCTACATGAGGTTCAGAGCTATGACCACAGCTGGCAAGGAGGCAGCTGGAGGGCAGGGGCAGAGAGGAGGGCAGCCTGCTCACAACCTTCAGTCACCACTCCTCCATCTTGGGCCTCTGCCTCTGGAGGTTTTGGCCTCAGGGTACATCCAGCTCTGCAGATCAGTTCAACCAAATTAATCCAGTCTAGCAATAGTCAAGATAAGAAGCCTTCAGAGGGCAGGGAAGCTCAATCTCTAATACCCTTCCCCAACCTACTGCACTGAGACCTGTGATAAGAATCCGGCTAGCTGGGATGACAGGATGAAGCCCACAACCTCGACAAAGTACCAGAAACTCAGGGCTTTGACCTGGCAGCTGGCAGGGAGGAGGCTGACAGAAAGGAAGAAAGGAGGATGAGGGTAACTACCTTCAGCCTCTATAACTTCACCTTCACTCTCAGCTTCTGCTGGCAGCTGGGGAAGATTTGGCCTCAGGGCTCATTAATACAACAGTTCAGCTCCATCAGCCTAAACCAGTTAATCAGCAGAGCAGAGAAGAAGCCCATTCAGGAGAGAATAGCCCAAACCCACAGATCCAGCAAATAAACAGAGGAGTGAGAATATGGTGAATGAAAGGGGAAGGGGGGGAGATAAGGAAGGGAATATGAGTAAACAACAGAAAAGAAAATACAATCAACAGCTTATATCCAGGTAATGAACAAAGAACAAATGGAATAGAGGTGGACCAAGGAACACCAAGAAAAAACTCAGGAACTCCAGCAAATTGGACACAGGCTTTGGAACAACATAAAATACAATTAAAAAAACAATTAGGAGAGGCTGAAGAAAATTGGGGAAAAAATAGGTCATCTGGAAACAGAGGCACATGAACTAAAACAAGAAAATAGTATCTTGAAAGCCAGAATTGATCAGCTTGAAAATGAAGCAAAGATGACCTACAAAGAAAAAGAGACCAAAAGGAAAAGGATGATCAAAAAGCCAGGGATGAAATTCAGTCTTTAAAAATTAGAATCCAAAAACTAGAAGCAAATGACTTCATAAGGCAGCAGCAAGAGTCTATAAAACAAAATCAAAAGAATGAAAAAGTTGAGGAAAATATGAAACACCTCAATGATAAAACAACAGAACTAGAAAATAGATCCAGAATAGACAATTTAAGAATTATTGGACTACTGGAAAATCATGACCAAAGAAAAAGCCTGGATATCATTCTAAGGAAATTATCCAAGAAAACTGTCCTGACATTCTTGAACTAGAGGGTAAAGTAGAGATTGAAATAATACATAGATCACCTCCTACATTAAAATCCCCACGAATGTTATAGCCAAATTCAAGAACTTCCAGACTATGGAAAAAATACTACAAACTCCTAAAAAGAAACCATTCAGGTATCAAGGAGCCACTGTTAGGATAACACAGAACCTTGCTGCATCCACATTGAAGGACCAGAAGATATTCCAGAAAGCAAAGGAACTGGGTCTACAACCAAAAATCAACTTCCCAGCAAAACTGACTATATTCTCACAAGAGAAAGTATGACCATTTAATAAAATAGAAGACTTCCAAGCATTCCTAAAGAAAAGACTTGCCTTAAATAAAACTCTCTGACAAAGGTTTAATTTCCCAAATACATAAGGAACTAAGTCAAATGTACAAAAAATCAAGCCATTCCCCAATCAAAAAATGGTCAAGGGACATAAATAGGCAGTTTTTATATGAAGAAATCAAAACTATCAATAATCACATAAAAAAGTGTTCTAAATCCCTCCTAATTAGAAATGCAAATCAAAACAATTCTGAGGTACCACCTCACAGCTAGCACATTGGCCAATATGACAGTAAAGGAAAATAATAAATGTTGGAGGGGTTGTGGCAAAATTGGGATATTAGCTAATGCATTATTAGTGGAGTTGTGAATTAATCCAACCATTATGGAAGGTAATTTGGAATTATGTCCAAAAGGCATTAAAAGAATGCATGCCCTTTGATCCAGCAACACCACTACTGGGTTTATATTATAAAAGTTGGAAGACCTTGTACTCCCTGAAACTACATCACCCAAATTCCCTTTCGCGGTGGTCATAGTTGATTAACTGACCAGGTGGCCTGAAGCATTTCCTACTGCTCAGGCTACAGTGGCTTTTGTTGACAAAGTCCTTTAGAAAGAGATTATTCTTCATTTTGGCCTGCCAGCACACATTGATTCTGATAAAAGAACTCATTTTACTGACTCAGTCTTATTGCAAATTTATTCATGTTTGGGGATAACTCCTAAATGCTATACACCATATCATCCCCAGAGCTCTGGCCAAGTCGAAAGGATGAATAAAAAACTTAAAACTATGATTGGCCAATTGTGCACGGAGACTCATTTAAAGTGGCTGAAATTCTACCTCTGGCCCTATTCTATCTCAGAAGCAGACCCAGAGGTGATTTGAGCATTTGAGATGCTATTTGGACATCCACCTATCCAGGCACAACCATTTACCCCTCCCTATACTTCATTGTTAGGAGGGGATACAACCATTGCCACTTATATCAGACAATTACAAACAAAATTGCGAGAACTCCAAGACTCTGGAGCTGCTGTTCAAGCAGGCGCCTTAGACTTCTCGCTTCCTGATTTGAATTAGGTGACAGTGTGTACAACATATGTTTCAAACATACTGGGTTGACTGAACCTGCTTATGATGGACCATTCCAGGTCCTATTAACTACACCAACAACCATTAAAACTGGGGAAAGGGACTCATGGATTCATTGCAGTCATGTGAAACGAGTACCCTCTATTAATAATTACCAATTATTAATATTAATATTAATTAATTATATTAATCTGTACTAATTGTAGTTACCTGTACCTATTATATTTGATTATTGATTGTATTTGACTATTGTGATAAGAATGCACTATTGCTGGATTTGCACTATTTTGATGCACTTTATTTGATTGATCCTTGTACTTGAACGATATGTATACTACCTCACAACAGAATATCTGTATTAGTGACCTATATTGACCTGATGTGCCTTTCAAACCATTTTGTGCCTTTTGTCATTCCTTTTGTATTTTCTTGAATGAATGAAATTGCATTATCTACCTCATTTGCACTCACATCACTTTATCTACCTCATTTGCACTCACACTATGGATCATGGCAAGTTAAGGAGGGAATGAATCTTATTTTTTGAGATTAGCCTCTATTCTTTACCTCTGTGATTGTGAAACTACACATTTTTAATATTTTTGTTTTTTGTTTTATCTTCCTACATGTGCAATACAGTATTTGATTTTTCCCCCTTTTCTCTCATTTTTTTAAAATTTGAAGCACATCACCAGCATTAGATTTTTTTACTGTTTTGATTTTTGCAATAAAAATAAGCTAAAATGTCCATTGGCGTAGCATATAAATTTATACCCAAAAAACTTTGGACTATGGAAACCTGCCACTAGTTATTTAATTATTATGAGACTTTTGCTCAATGACTATGTCTAATCTAAGGAGAATCGAACCACAAAGGAGCACAGAGTTTTGACCTGCAAAGTGCCAAATGAGCACAAAAAAGGAAAGAGACCAAACCTATCCTACAGGGATTGATGACATTCTCCACAAAGACTTGATCCTGTATGAGACTCGAGGTTGAGATGCTTAGCATATGTTAAGACCTAGGACTTCCTTGTATCACACTCTATATCAAGCACTCAACATCGATTGTTCAGGCTCCATTATCTCTGAAAGTGAAGAAAAGGATTGCACTGGGAAATGCTATTTCCCATTTGTTTTGAGATCTAGTCTTTTTCTATTCCTTTCATGATATTACAACTTACTGTAAGTCCAGGGCTACTAAATTGGGTTAGTGAGCGTTTGTTGTTGCAAAGCTTATGGGATATGGATCACTAGAAAAACCTGTTGTGATTTGTGAATTTTTTCTTTTTCCTAGAATTCTTTTCTTTCTTCACATTTTTTTTTAATATCCTATATTTCCCTCAGAGGATATTTTTTCCTTTTTATTTTTCTTTGGATTCTTTGATGTTTTGATAATTGATTCATATACCTTATGCCTTGACCATGTATTCCTATGTGATTCCCATGTGTATCCCTATATTCTCCTCAGGGGCGACTATGTTATTGCTATGAATTTGGACTTGAATTTGACCCTAATTTAGAACAGAAGACTACCTCCCAGAATCCAGAAGGTGCCATAAAGATGCTTGCAGAGACCACGTACTGCACCAGAAGATCAAGAGTGAACTTCGAGATATGGCTTGAACTTTGGAGGGGGTTGAGAGTATTTATTTTGAATGGACACTTTTTTTTACATTTTTTAAACCCTTAACTTCTGTGTATTGGCTCCTAGGTGGAAGAGTGATAAGGGTGGGCAATGGGGGTCAAGTCACTTGCCCAGAGTCACACAGCTGGGAAGTGTCTGAGGCTGGATTTGAACCTAGGGCCTCCCGTCTCTAGGCCTCTCAATCCACTGAGCTACACAGCTGTCCCCTGAATGGACACTTTTATGCCAAAAAGGGGACTGCCCCCTAAATGGCGTTTTGTCAATGCACCAAACATTGGTTTTGTTCTTTCTCCCTTTTATTTCCCTTTTATCTCTGAATTATTGTCAATTTTAATTTGATTATGTTTTCATGATCCATTGGGGAGACTGGTCTCCTAAAGGATAACAGGGGGGAATGTAAAAGTTGGAAGACCTTGTACCCTCTGAAACTACATTACCCAAACTCCCTTTCACTATACCCATAATTCCTTAAGCTTTTGTGTATTGGTCATTGGTTTTCGCAGGCTGTATTTAAATGGGGTTTGCGTAGTCATGCCCTCTTTTCTTGGCACCAGAGGTGGTGTGATGAAGGGTGAGTCAGGAATCTTTCCCCGTGTTTCTCTAGCATTCTAATTTTATATTAATAAATCCTTATAAATATCATACTTTGGAGGCACTGAATATTAATTTTAGAACTTACAGTACCCCAAAGAGATAAAAATGAAAACTATTTGTACAAAAATATTGATAGCCACGCTCTTTGTGGTGGTAAAAATTGGTAAATGAGGAGATGTCCCTCGATTGGGGATTGGCTGAATAAATTGTGGTATCTGATGGTAATGAAATATTATTGTGCTGTAAGGATTGATGATCTAAAGCAGTAGTTCCCAAACTTTTTTGGCCAACTGCCCCCTTTCCAGAGAAAATATTACTTAGCCCCCTGGAAATTAATTTTTTTAATTTTAATAGCAATTAATAGGAAAGATAAATGCACCTGTGGCCATCATTGCCCCTCTGGATCTCTGCAGCACCCACCAGGGGGCGGTAATGCCCACTTTGGGAATCACTGATCTAGAGGCTTTCTATATGAACTGAAGGAGCCTCAATGAACTGATGTAGAGTCAAAGGAGCAAAACCAAGAGAACAGTGTACACAGAAAGTGGAACAATGTGGAACTATCCAATATAATGGCCTTTACTACTAGTAGCAATGCAATGATCTAGGACAATTCTGAGGGACTTATGAGAAAGAACGCTATCCACATCCAAAGAAAGAACTGTGGAAGTAGAAACACAAGAAAAACATATGGCTAATCACTTGCTTATATGTTTTTTTAATTTGAGGTTTGGGTTTTAAAAGATTGCTCTATGGCAAAAATGAATAATATGGAAATGGGTATCAAGTGATAACAGTTGTATAACCCAATGGAATTGCTTGTCAGCTCTAAGAGGGAGGAAGTAAGAGGGGAGGGAAAGAAAATGAATTATGTAAACATGGAAAAATATTTTTAAAAAATTAAAATTAAAAGTGCTAAAAATAAATAAATAAATAAGTGAACTCAATGTACCTAGTGACCCCAGACTTCTTTGACTTCCTATTCTCACCTGGGCTAGAAAGATGATTCCTTGTGATTGCTCCTTAGGTTTCCCACTCAGGTCTTTGTTGTTTGTGCTAAATCTTTTTCAACCAATTGGAAAGGGGAGCTAGGTGATTCCACTTCCTCCTACCATTTTGGCTGGTGTTTATTATTTTATCTAGTGTGAAGAATTCACAGATATATGAGAGAACTACTAAGAACTGAAGCCAAGTAAAATAAGCTTATCTAGGAGAACTATTCATAGTGATTGATCTTGATCCTGATAAAAAACAAGGAAATGTAGCTCTCTCCTTTCTTAGGAGGGTTGGGGGGGTCTATGGGTGTGGGATGTTGCTTATATTGTCAGACAGGATTATTACCTAGGCTGGTTTTACTTACCTATTTTTCTTTTTCACAAGGAAAATTTTTATGGGGGGGAGGAGAGCAAGAGCAGTGTGTGACTATAGCATAAACAAGAATAACGTAAAATACTTTTGTCAATGCTTTGCTACAAATGTATACTATCTACGCTATTCCTTTATTTACCAGTCTAGTTCCTGTTTTTAAAAAAAGGAAAAGCATTTAGATGGGCATAACTTGCCCTTTTCCCCCCATGTAATTCGATTTGTTATTCACTGTAGCTTCTGTGATTTGACTAATATGCATTCTCCCTCTGGCATAACTTGTTCTTAATGAAGCTATGAAGATGTTTAGGAATCAATTTCTTTTCCAGATGTTCTCTGTCTTTTTAATAATACCGTCTAGAATTTTGTCAACAATTGAAGTCAAGGTCACCAGGCTACAGTTTTCAGACTCTACTTTCTTTCTTTTTTTTTGAAATTCTAGACAATATCTGTCTTTTTCTAGTCCCTTTCCCAAACCATGACATCTCTTTAATCTTTCAATCATCACTGAATAGCTGCCTCAGCAATCACTTTAGTCTTTTCTCGCCTCAGTTATATTAATTACCTTTTTTCTACCACAGGTAATAGTATTTTTAATCTAGTTCAGTATTTCCTTCTTTAGTCTTGAGATGCAAATGCATTTCATTACCCTGATCACCTTCTCAACAATAAAAAACATAACTCTAGCAGATCTTCTCTGTGCTACAAGCATAGGATTAGACAGAGGCCATTCAGTCTCTTCTGTAAGATGATTCCCCCTAGCATATTAGTGATTTTATTTATAGTCACCTCAGTATCAGTCGTCAATATATCATATACACTCTGTCATTCTGATAAAAGATGTTGTATTAGTATATGACAAGGAGATAATGACACTTACCTTCAAGTGATCCCCTTTCTTGTGAAATGACAGTCTATCATATCAACTCTTTTCCACGGGTTGAAGAAAGCAACATGGTTCAGAATTACAATCCACACAGAAACTTCAATCAAAAAAATATACCATGTAGCCGACATCTCAGAAATCCACCTGTAAAATACAGAAAAAAAGTGATTTCTTTACCAGTATTATTATAAGTATCATGTTCCTGAAAAGTTCATAATCTTGAAACATATGCAGATGTTTATCAGCATTTTTGCGTAGGTGATTAAGAAAACAGATATTGAGTATATTTGGGATGTCCACCCAAAGAAGTTTAAAAAATGCACAATGGTTATTTTATTGAGAAGCTCTAGTAAAAACCTACTCATTGAAATATAATCATCTCTCAATTATTTGTTTTTTTTATTATTTGCAACAAACTAAGCATTCCCCAAATTTTGACTGGCTGGGTTCTATGCCAAGAATGAATCTTAGCCTAGGCAAAGAGTGGAGATATGCATAAATATTTAAAAGTCAGAACTTATTGAAGTTGACCAAACTCTGTGACTATAAATTCATATATTTAAGAACATATGTTGGAATGGAAATGAATATACAGACCAGGGCCCAGATACAAGACTAAAGCAATAGGTGAAAAGAAAAATTTTAGTAAAGAGCAAAAACCATTGCTACATCCAGGGACTCCATTAGTCTCTGGAATACAACTAGATTTAAAATGAAAGAACTGAGAGAGAGAGAGAGAGAGAGAGAGAGAGAGAGAGAGAGAGAG
>NC_058130.1:98294167-98331519 GCF_016433145.1 Gracilinanus agilis
GAGAGAGAGAGAGAGAGAGAGAGAGAGAGAGAGAGAGAGCATTTCCAAGAGACAGAACAAATGAACTTTCCTGGAAGGAATGTTGTCTAAAAGGACAGATAATGAATAGTCTTTTTGCAGGAATCCATAGTCATTAAGACTATCACTGGTTGATGGAGGCACTGAGAGGGGCAAGAGGTCTAAATAAAAAATGACTTCTCAGGTTTACTACTCTTAGACCAAGGCATGAGATCAGGTGAGCATGCTGACCCAATAAACCAGAAGCACAGATCTGTCAGGTACTTTGGAACTTGAAGATGCATAGTTCAAGACTTTCAAGGAAGTCCTATCCCAGGGAAAGGTAGAAGTATCAAAGTGCTCAATTCCAACTGCTTCCCTGGAAGATATTAACTACCAGTTGGTGCAATCCTATGGTCCTAGGGCCTGAAGGGTGGTGACCCAAAGTCTATAGCATGTCTCTGCTCTTTTTAGAAAAACTATGAGAGGTGAAGCTTGAAGATGGTACTTAGGGACAGGACAGCAACATCAGTTCTCTTACCATAAGAGTTATCTATAGGATATGGTGAGCCAGATGAAGCAAGAATGGCAGAAGGTCGGCAAACTATGTCTTGGCCTTCAGGAACACCAAAAGGTTGGAGGAGAATCACCCCACAACCATTATGTGAATCTTCAACATGTTCTAGTTCTGATATAACAAAAAGCAGGAGAAAAAGCCACAGAAATCTGGCTCTACCAACTCCTGGCCAATGGGAACATTCCCATCTACCTTAAGATCTTGCTATAATTTTGGAAGAAATGACCTCCTGCTTAAAAGGAGAGAATATTTCAGACCTTCTTTCTGGTTGAGTGATATGAGGTCTGTCTCATTTGAAATCCAGGTCTCCAAATGGAAAAAAGAATATGCTCACTTAAATGACAGAACCATAGAATTTAGCTTATACAGGAACAACTTACCATCAACTGAAACTTAGAATGTCCAAATTCACCCTGATCTTCCCTCTACTTTTCCCTACTTGCCCCATTCTATCAATAGTATGACCATTATCCTAAAGGCTATCTTTGATTTTGTTTCCCCCTCTCTAACCTGGCACTTATAGATCAATATTTTGAGGCTCTAGGAATTCTCTCCCTGCCAGCCCAGCTCTCAGCTTCTTCATGGCTTATTAAGTAGATGGTCTTTGAGAGTTGATGTTCCTGAAAATTCATTCCCCTTTCAGTCAGTGTGGTGATAAACTTCCTTTAATTTAGCCAGTTTGGTTCTCAGCTGGAAAATTATATATGCTGTCCATCACTAGGCATGATAGGCACATAATAAATGCTTATACTATATTTTCCACTTCCTCTACAATGAGACTCTTTGGTATCCCTCTCTATTTTATGCACTTAGAAACATGATTCTGGAAAGGATCCAAAGTTTTCACCAGTCTGCCAAAGGGGTCCAGGCTTTAAAAAAGGTTTACAAACCCTCGTTTTATAGGGAAGTAGGTGGAATTTTCCAGGTTGCTACTTTTGACTGGATGGCATAACCTTCTAATTTCTTTGCTTTTATTCCAGTTTAGCAAATGGTCTTCTCTTTTTCTGGGTCAACTGATACAAGACAAGAGTTGCTCTGGAGTGCTGACCATGATAAACACTAGAAATGTTTATCATAAAATTAACTTCTATACACCTGGAGACTGAGTATCCTACTTCATATACTAAGATTAGGAAGCAATGTCTAAAAGGGCTGAAAAACCTAAGTAGTTTTACCAAAAAAATAAAAAATAAAAAAATTAACAAGCTACCCATTTGTTGAAGTTTGTTTTATATATTTATTATTGAGGGCTTACTCTAGTATCCAGCCTAGATCTGTGCTAGTTCACTTAATCCAATTCAATAAACTTGTAATAAGTGTCTGTGAGGTATAATGCACCATAATAGGCACTGGAGATGAAACAACTTCAGAAGCTTATGATTTAGTAAGAGGAAAATGAATACAAAAATAACTCTCATGGGTATAATAGATTCAAAAAGGGGAAGCCCATTTAAACAGGGATAAACAGCATGATCAAAGGCACAGATAACAGAAAAACATTTGAAAATTTCCTTTTTAAAAGGGTAGAGAAACTGAAGGCAGGATTACAATTCCAAAACTGACTAGAGTTCATGATAGATAGGAAAGAGAAAATCATACATCCTAGATGTAGAAAGAATAGATTTTTAAAAGTCAAGAGAACAGAAAGCTGGAATCCCATGGCCTAAGATTCTACAAGGGAGATTGGCTCAGGAGAGAAGGTACATTCTTACTGATGATACTGTATTGTGACAAACATCAATGAGAAAGACACCAAGGAACTGGATAGAGCAATAAATTTGATTACATAAAAAGTAACCAACCAATTTGGATTTTGAAGACGTGTTGAAAATGAAAGCAAAGTACTTAAGGATTGTTGCAATAGTATCAGAGACCTAAAACAACTTTGGGAACAATAAAACTCCTAATGATAAAAATTTTATAATGAATGCCAAGGAAAACAAAAAGGATTGCTATTTCTTAAAGCTATGTTAGGTGTAAGAGCAAGATAAAAGATGACCTAAACCAGTGATGGGGAACCTTTTAGAGAAGGAGTGCCAGGGTCCACCCCCACCCCACACCAGATCCCTATGCCATACCCCTACCCCATGAGTGCCAGGCATGCTGTGCCCTTCCCCTTTACCCCATATAGGGGAGGAAGAAAGCACTCCCATTGGGCTGCTGGGCAGAGGACCAGGTGAAAAAATATAGTCAGGCATGGTGGAGAGGGGAAAGGGAGCAGCTCCACCAGAGTCCCTTTGCTTTTCTAGTAATGAACTCAGGGGGAGGGGGGCCTGGCTATGTGCCCACAGTGAGCACTCTACATGCCATCTTTGGCACCCATACCATAGGTTTACAATCACTGATCTACACTCTTGGACTCAAAAGAGCTCAATCTGAATCCTGGTCCTGTAACTTAATACTGATCCTAGGCAAGTCACCTTTCTTTCTGCATCTATAAAATGAGGGGTATAAGATCTCTAAAGTATATTCCCATTCTTATGATACCATATGCTTAAATTGTTGACTTGATAATTTAGCACATTTTTTTCAACCTGTAATTAGTGAAGAAAATTTCATTGTTTTAAAAATATTTTGTGTGTTCTTTTAGTCATGAGGAAATATGGGTAAAATGTATCATTTTAAAATTATTTCCACTTTATAGTGTTTTCATTCTCACTCAATAGGGATGTTAATAAGTTTATAAAATTAAGTTTGGTTTTTAATATTCGTGGAAATGAAAAACTTCCTTAGTATCTAGACTCACATATCCTCATAGTTATATCCTTTTGCTATTCTTTATGCTCCTAATCAGACTCTGGAACAACTGTTCTCTCTCTCAAAGTTTTCTTTCCCCCCCTATACAAAGATTATTGGAGACTCAGAACTGTGCTAATCAGATGTCTCAGTCTGCCAGGATTCAATTATCACAACTCCCCAAATACTGATGATGATGATATACAGGGATTATCATAGGACCCAGGGCCTACCACCTCTCCATTCTACTGTAACTGCTATCATCTGGTTCTAGAACCCATTTTTTATGCAGTGAAATTTAATAATTCTTCCAGGATCTATACCTAGATCCCAAATTAAACTCAGTCCTGGGAGACCTGGGCTGTAAGATATTTCCTTCTTTTTATTTGTTCTTCATTCATCTGTTCAATATTTGTGCTATATATACTTGATAACTATTCTGTATTTTGTTCTCTGTCCCTAGTTTTATTTTTTCTTGGTATATTTTTTATTTATACATTTAATTATTTTCAATATTTATTTTAAAATTTTCAACTCCAAATTCTCTTCCTCCCTCCTAGTCTCTCCCCAACCCATTGAGAAGACAAGCAATATAAAACCCTTTATACATGTGAAGTCAAGCAAAACATATTTCCATATTAGCCATATTGCAAAAAAAAGAAAATGGAAAAAACTACTTCAACCTACACTCAGAGGTCATCAGTTTCCTCTGTGGAGGCAGAAAACATTTTTCATCATGAATCCTTTGAAACTATCATGGATCACTGTACTGATCAGAGTAGCTAAGTCTTTCCTAGTTGAACACAGTTATAATTTTATTTTTATTATGTGCAGAGTTATCCTGGTTTTGGTCACTTCACTTTACATCAGTATTGTAATAGGTATAGGCTTTATATTGGGTCCCTAATCCAACAAGGGATAATAATACCATGCATTTCTGAGTACAATACACCAATATGGCCTTTAAAGAAGCCAAAATTAGATGAAAATGGCCGACCTGTTTACTGATTTATTCAAGATCTAAGACTGGAAAATGATTATGTTATCAAAACTCATCCAGTTGTTCCAAGTCCAGCTGCTATAATTTCTTCCATTCCAAGTCAGGCTAGATATTTCACCGTGGTAGAATTATGCTCTGTGCTTTTCCTGATATCAATTCATGAGGATTCTCAAAAGATCTTTGCTTTCACTTGGGAGAAAACTCAGTGGATGTGGACTCATCTTCCACAGGGATTTACAGGCTCACCTAGCCAGTTCTCTCAAATTCTAAATCAAGATCTAAAAATGATTAAATTTAAAGAGAGTAAATTGGTGCATTTTGTGGATGATATTCTTTTAGCATCCCCAAATGCAAAGCTGTATTTTAGGGATAGCAAGATTATTTTGATTGAATTATACAAACTAGGGCATAAAATCTCCAAGGCAAAATTATAATGGGTTTTGCCTCGGGTGCAATATCTAGGATTTGTGTTTTCAGAGGGTTCCAGAAGTATCACACAAAAGAGAATAGCTGACATCCAGAAATTGAGTGCATCTAAAACTAAAAAACAAATTAGAGCTATTCATGGAACTACAGGTTTCTGTAGACATTGGATTCCTGGATATAGTGAGATCACTAAATGCTTGACAGATCTGACCAAAAATACAGAACCAGAACCTCTGAAACTAAAGCCTAAACATGGCTTAGCCTTAGATAAGCTGAAAGAAGCAATTATATATGCACCTGCGTTAGGAATCCCAGACTATGAGAAACCTTTTCAGCTGTTTGTCAATGAAACAAAAGGCATAGCTTCAGGTGTGTTGACAGACTCTAGGACAAAGTTATTGGCCAACTAGATATTACAGCTGTCAATTAGATCCAATAGCTGCAGGGACAGTACCCTGTCTAAGGGGAGCACCAGCAGCAGCTGTGTTAGTCCAGAAGTCAGCTGATCTAGTTTTGGGATGTCCTTTAACAGTCTATTATTCACATCAGATAGAAGCACTAATGAAGAAGTTTCGTACTCAAGCATATTCAGACCAATGAATATCTAAGTATGAAATTATTCTTTTAGGTAGTGAGAACATCCAGTTGAAGAGATATAGCATACTCAATCCAGCTACTCTTCTTCTTGATTTACCTAAGAATGGTGAGCCATTACTTGAATGTGTTGAGGTAGTAGATCTTGTGGATATGCCTAGGATGGATTTAAAAGATACACCACTCGAAAACCCAGACTTGGTATTATTCACAGATGGTTCATCATATTTATGTAATGGAATCAGATGTACTGGTACTGCAGTTGTCACAGAATTTGAGACACTGTGGTATGGCTCATTACCTAGTAATCTTTGTGCTCAGGGTGTGGAATTAGTGGTACTGAAGCAAGCCTGTCTTCTAGCTGAAGGTAAAAGTGTAAATATTTACACTGACTCTCAATATGCATTTTCTGTTTGCCATGCAACAGGAAAGATCTGGAAACAACGAGGTTTTATTACTGCATTGGGAAAACCAATAGCTCATGCAGGAATAATAACTGAGTTATAAGAAGCAATCCAAAAGCCAAAACAGCTGGCAGTAATTCATTATCGGAGTCATACTTGTGGTAGAGATTCAGTCTCTAAAGGAAATCACAGGGCTGATATCACTGCGAAGTATGCAGCCCAGAATGCTCCAATTTATGTAATGAATTTAACATCTATTGATTCTGATGATCTAGAAAAAAGCTTATGTAGACTCAGATATCCAGAAGTGGAAGGATAAATTTGGAGCTAGGAAAGAACATGGGATTTGGATTACTGATACAGGAAGACCATTGTTACCAAAAGATTTGTATACCTATTTGTGTCAAGCCATTCACACAAAAGGTCATTTTGGCACAAGCTGTTGTAGATTCCATCAAGAGACAATGGGTTGCTCCTGGAATAAGTACTGTTGCAAATAAGATCTGTAATAGTTGTTCAGTTTGCCAAAAGTTCAATCAAAGTACATTCAGAAAGAAAGATTTGAGTGGTAGGCCTTTAGCATATTGTCCATTTGAGAGTTTACTGATTGATTATATCTGTATGCCTAAAGCTGGAAGATACAAGTATTGTCTTGTGATAGTTGATAGACTAAGTGGCCTGAAGCTTTTCCATCAAATACCAACACAGCTTAGTTTTGTGGTGAAAATGTTATTCAAGGAAATTGTGCCTAGATTCAGTGTACCATTAACCATAGATTTGGATAAGGGATCTCATTTCACTCAGGATATCCTTAGAAGAGTCTATGAGAATCTAGAAATAACACCTAAATATCATGTTTCTTATCACCCACAAAGTTCAGGTCAAGTGGAGTGTATGAAGACTATAGTTGGGAAACTGTGTGCCGAAACTCATCTTAAATGGCCAGATATTCTTCCCAGCTTTGTTTTACTAAACTACGTACGAGGCCAAGAGAGGATCTACATATTTCATCGTATGAGATGCTCTTTGGACATGCTCCACTACACACAAAAACTTGTAAGGCTGTTTATGCATCACTCTTAGGAGGTGATTGCCAAATTGCTTCATATTTAAGTGCTTTACAGCAGAGTCTAAGAGAATTACAAGATATGGGGGTATTAATTCAATCTGGTCCATTGGAATATTCTCTTCACAATTTTTAACCAGGTGATATGGTCCAATGGTGTGGAGCTGACTGGAGTGGGCACCTGGTTTTCAGGTTGTTGCTATTGCAATGGCAGGGTATGGAATATCAACTGGATGGCGGTGATCAGGGGTAGGTCATCTCCAGTGGAGGCTCTGAAAGGTCTGATGGATAAACTACCAGTACTAGCTGGTGATGAGAGTCACGTGTCTGTGGAAAACATAAACCAACTGTTATGGTCGGCTCACAAAGAAGCCAGCTTCCATGTTGTTCTTTTGGGTTTTGGTTCCAGCAAGTATAACCATGCATAGCATTGAGATTTTGGCAGTTCTACCAAGTGGGCAAGTCCTTCCAAAGAGCCAGTGGATACAACCTCAGTACATGAAAGCAGAGTGAAGACTGCTAAACTGCAGCACTCAGCCCTGACACTTTCTGGGCTTGTGGAAGTGAAGGAGTTGCAGAAGGAATCCTTAACTCCAGAAGAGGTACAGTCAGTACAGGAACACCTGAGTTACCAGAGTGACAACCTGGTCTCTTTAAGTCATAGGAAAAAACCAAACTTTGAAGTAAGTTATTCTACTCAGCTTAATTTTCCTTTCCCAGGAAGACTGCTGTTTCAGAGAAACCTGCTGTGGACACTTTCAGCCAGTGACATGATTATGGCATGGATCTCATTGACTCTGATGAACTCTTGGATCCAGAGGTTCCATCTTCCCTATGAGTTGCTTCATGTGGAGAAGGGAAAGGACAAGAAGGAAGACCTGTAAAAATTGCATATGTAGCCTAGCAGAAGAACTAGAGCAGGAGAGAGCAAAGGAACAGAGGAAATCCCAACCCAAGTCAGCTTGTGGAAATTGTTATTTGGGCAATGCCTTCCGCTGTGCCCGCTGCCTCTACCTTGGGATACCAGCCTTTAAGCCTAGGGAGAAAATCCTTTTGAATGAAAAAAAAATCTTCATGATTCCTAAAAGGCAAAATCCCTGGGACTTGTGGAAGTTATTCCATTCCCAAAATTGACTCCAGCACTCATTTCAGCAATCCTTCAAGTCCTGCCTGTTTGTCTCCTGCCTCCCTGATTTTGCCTACACTCTATGTTGGGATCCCAGATGGGGTTGGCTTGGTAGACAATGCAGAAAATGGGGTATATATGCTGCTAGGAACCAAAGGATTGAGAAATAAGTGGCCAGATTAATTTGCATTGGGCTGTCTGATTCCTCAGTGGGACTTGAATTGAAGGTATGGGGAAATTCCATCTAATTAATGGTGTTAGAAAGGAGTTATATATATTGGAGAAGTCACCCTCTCCATATTAGTATTTGGGAACCTGATGACAACATTTAGGACCTGAACCTATCCTCTCTGTTGCCTTGGATCATATCGTCTTTGAATATAGTTATCCCTTAATGTTAGGCTTCTGTGATGCATCTTCAGATCACAAATTTGTCTCCTACCTGGCTTGCTAGAAATGTAATGAAGGAATAAATAAGATAGGCTAATGAGAGGCTTGTATTAGGCTTGTATTTGAGGGCTTGGGTGATATCAAGTTGAGTCTTCTAGGCAGGGAGGCTATCTCTATTACAGGATGATTTGGGTCAGCCACAGATTGTGTGGGTCTGACTGAGAAGTTTTAATCAGCCTCCCTGTTGTTACTAAGCTCCCTTGAGGGGAGGAGCAAGAAGCCCCTCCCTTCTGGAGAGAAACTCTAAGCCCTCAGGAAGTGAACCTGATTCTCATCATGTCCAAGATGGATGCCTGTTTTAGCCCTCAGAAACAAAGGAAAGTTATCTTCCTTTTCAGCCTTGGCCCTAGTTGACGGTATAATAAATCAACTGAAGCTCTTTGAGTAAAGGCCAGGGGTTTATTAGAGGCAAGGGTAAGCTGAGGGAAAAAGGGGTTAAGTTCTGGGACTGCTGCTAAGGGGAAGCTAGTGCTGGGGGAGGGTCACAGAAGATGGGAATCAGCCTGAGGGAACCAGCCCCTCAGCCAGGGATAAATTTCTCTACCCTGATGTAGAAGGGTTTAGCAGATTGATAAATGAGGTGGTGGCTTGGTCTAAGATTGTCCCTGCCTGCCTAAGGAAACATCCCACATTCTTCTCCCCCAAAATTCCCTCCTCCCAGGGCCCAATGGGGAGATGCAGGGGATAGCAGGATGTCAAAGGAGAGGTCAAGGGAAATCAGGCAAAAGCCAAAAGCCTTCAGTTGCTACTCCAGGGATATTTATAGACCAGCTCTAATGGTTTTGCCGTGAGACCAGGACTCTGGCTGGGTCAACATTCCATTTCCTTTACTGCCCAGGTTGGTTCTGTTGGTTTTGCAAATGCAAGAGATTAATGCAGCAACCCTGCATTACATATGTGAAAAATTTTGCCAAAACATCGGCAACAGAACAAAATTGGGTAGGTTCTTATATGGTTGTATTAGTTTCACCATCTTCTGTGACAGTTTTAGGTAGAGATTCGTGGTATCATTGTTCTCATATTGAATTAGCACATGGTATAGATACTGAAAATGTAGAAATTATTAATAATGAAGAAGGTGAAATTGTATAATTTGAGATCTTCAGTCAATTAGAGTCTGCAGTCAGAAAATTCAATAAGGAGAGGTCCATTCCAGCAGAAGAGGATCTTCAGATGGAAGAGGACATGGATGGATAAAAAGGATCCAGGATTCAGGATTTATGGACTTTGTATTGAGACTGATGAACTTATGAATTGAACTGATCAAAACTTTGTTTTCAAGGATTTTCCTAAAGAAGATGATTAATCACGGACAATTTGGATAAATGGTTGGAAAGTATTTTGGGTAATGTAAATAGTATCACTACATACTCAAATACGCATCCAACATTGCACATAAAACTATCAAGAACTTCGATGAAGAAAAGGAGAAGAAAGGGAGGGAAGAAGAGATTACCTAGGAAAATGGGACATCATAAGAAGAAAGGAGATCTGGAGTTTTGGTAGGTATCACACATCCAACAGTAACATGTTGCAGCATAATATAGCAAAGGAACAACATAACAAATCAGATACATACAACACAAACATGTTAGGATACCTTGTATTCCTTATGGAATGAAACAATGTATAATACTAACAAAATTGAATTAGCTATAGGATAAGTACTAACAAAGGATAGTTAGTTACTAACAAAGATTGGCTAGTTATTTAGGTAGATGTAGCTAGACTAATATGCTAATATCATAGGGATACTTTAGAATAGTTTAGGGAAATAGTATTGGGTTAGATTAAAGGATAAGATAAGGTACTAATGTACATTACAGTGCAAATACAACAAACATAACAAAATTACATTACAAAGAACATATAACACACTACAGATCACATATCACAAAATAATGTAAATAGATGTGTAAATAAATGTAAATAGGATGTGTACATTGTAAATTGTATTATAGTTTATGTATTATATATGTAAAGAGTGTACATATGTTTATTTGATGTGTATGTATTGTGTGTACATATATGTATATCGTGTATGTATTGTATGTGTCATATATGTATTAATATGTGGATAGTTTGATACTAATTGAGTTGCAAACATTTGAATGTAATTTGCATAAGTGAGTTTAATGTTTTATTGTAATTTTGCTGTAAAATTTATGCAATGTTGTGTTGAAAATATATTTTCCAAAATTGTTTGCATTTATTAGTTAGTTAGTAGAATATTTCTGTATTAGAATAGGAGTGGTGTTTGATGTTTGTTTTGACTTTTGTATTGATATTTCATATTTGCTGTTGATTTTGTTAATTTTTTTTTTTAAACCCTTGTACTTCGGTGTATTGTCTCATAGGTGGAAAAGTGGTAAGGGTGGGCAATGGGGGTCAAGTGACTTGCCCAGGGTCACACAGCTGGGAAGTGGCTGAGACCGGGTTTGAACCTAGGACCTCCTGTCTCTAGGCCTGACTCTCATTCCACTGAGCTACCCAGCTGCCCGATTTTGTTAATTTTGTTGGAAATTTTGCATTGTTACTTTTTGCTTTGAACTATGTAACTATTCAAAGTATTTATCCCTTTACCTTTCCTTGTTAAAATCCTTAGGGCAGGATAGAGTAGGATAGTGTTAGATAAGAATAGAGTTAGTGTACGTTGTTATTTTGGGTTAGCATTTTAGTTTAGTTTGTAGTGCACGAATACCAAAGTATTGTGTGGAACACTATTTTGGCTTTGTGCAATGGGGGGAACTGTAATAGGTATAGGCTTTAAAAGTAGAAAAGCAGACTTAGCAGACTGACTAAGGGAAAAAGCCTTGGCTGTCAGCCAGGGACATTCTAAATAGAATGAAGGGAAAAAAACTGTTTTGCCCTTGAGGACTCTGGTCAAGCTGGGAAAGGGAGAGGGTGTGGATGCCTTTACCAGCCCAGTGAGGAGCCCAAGGAGTGTGGAGGGTAGTAATTACTGAATTGATGTCAACTTTGAAGGAGGATTACTTATGTTATAATAAGACTTTATCCTAGGCTCACTTTTATTAAGTATTTTTATCAGTGACTTGAATGAAGGTACAGATGACATGGTTTTCAAATTTTTTCTTAAAAAACAAAGAAAAACAAAACTCTTACAAAACTCTTCTGTCTTATAATTGATACTAAGTATTGGTTCTAAGGCAGAAGAGCAATAAGGGCTAGGCCACTGTGGTTACGTGACTTGCTCAGGGTCACACAACTTGGAAGTGTTTGAGGCTAAATTTGATCCCAGGACCTCCTGACTCCAGGTCTATTACTCTAACCACTATGGTACCCAGTTGTCTTGATTATTAAATTTTATGAAGAGGAAGCTAGAATGAAGCCAAAATGTTTGATTATAGACAATTCAACACAATCAGTGATTCAATATTTGCAAGATGAAATTAAATAAAAATAACTGTAAAATCCTACTATTTGGGTTCACAAAGTCAACTCCATAGGTATAAGATAGAGGAAGAATGGCTAGGAAATAATCAGTATAAAAAAGTTTCAATGATTACACACACAGTATCTTGCATATAATAGATGCTTAATAAATTTTATTGTATCAAAGTGACTGCAAGTTCAGTGTGCCAACAATGTGACCTGGCAGCAACATTAACCTAAAAAACTAATTTATTTTGTGTTGTGTTAGTAGAAGCACAGTTTCTGGAAAGGAAATTAGTCATGGAATCAAAAAGTTGGCAATGGACTTAAGATTTCATTTCCTCCAACATATTCCTCAATCATTATATATTATGTAGTTCCTCTGACAAGTAGCCTCTCCTTGAATATCTTGAAAGATGAGACACTTTCTTAAAGAAGCCCAATCCACTTTTGGATATCCCTAATTATTAAGTTATTCCTTGGATAGTGAGTATTTGCCTTACTGTTGCCTCTACCTATCAATCTAAGTCCATATTGGCGAACCTATGGTACGTGTGCCAGAGTGTGCCAGAAGGGGCTGTTCCCTTCCCCCTCTCTACTGGGCCTGAGGACATCATCTGCCCCTCTTCTCAGCAGTCCAATGGAAGTGCTTCTTATCTCCCCTCTTTGGGTAAAGTGGGTGGCTCACATGTGGCAGGAGGGTTACAGTTTGGGCACTGCATCTCTAAAAGGTTTGTCATCACTGGTCTAAGTTCTCACTGGGACCCTGAAGAATAAGACTAATCCTTCTTTTACCTTTCAAATACTTCACTAGACAATCATGTCCTCTCCATTTCTTAAGACTTCTGCCAACCAACCAACTCCTCACCCAGTTCCATCAACCAATCTAATACAGAATGACACAATTTTGAGGCCTTTTACCAAACTCATTACCAAGACAAAATATTCTGGTATGTTCAGTAATGCTCCATTCTCCTCTTCTGTGTTGTTTTTGAGTTATTTCAGAAGTACCCCATTGTTCATCACCCCATTTTGGATTTTCTTAGTAAAGAGATTGAAGTGGTTTGCAATTTATTTTTCCAGATAAAGAAACTAAGTCAAAAATGATTAAGTGACTTACCCAGGGTCACACTGAAAGTATCTGAGGCTAGATTTGAATTCAGGAAGACTCATCTTCCTGAATCCAGGCCAGCACTCTATATACTATACCACCTAGATGCCTCTTCTATAGCAATGTGTTAAACAGTTATACTTCCTTCCACAAGAACCAAATGAAGTTTTCACTAAGACATGCTTCTATTGTTATATTATAAATAAAATAATGGGGAATGAATGAATGAAAA
The DNA here is from genome assembly GCF_016433145.1 of Gracilinanus agilis. Taxonomy (NCBI): domain Eukaryota; kingdom Metazoa; phylum Chordata; class Mammalia; order Didelphimorphia; family Didelphidae; genus Gracilinanus; species Gracilinanus agilis. The sequence goes on from NC_058130.1 coordinate 98,307,280, forward strand.
AGCTTATTTTGTGCTAAGCACTATGCCACTCAGTGAAGATAGAAAAACAAGATCGCTTTTGCTCTCCAGGGCCTCAGAGGAGGCAACACATATAGCAGAGTTCAGCTATAGTGTCAATGATAAGGACTACTGGAACAGAGGCTGGGCAGATCATGTTCAGTAGTCCTTAGATGTAGCATCAGTGAAGAAAGAAAGTCCAAGTTGTCTACTATCTTTTTGGAAGGATAGTAGTTGGTGAATGCCTGGATCATTCCAGTACTATGAGGACTGAAGGCTAGGTAAAGCCTAGAGGATAGAAGGGGTGGATCTCTTGACATCTGGAAAAGGGTCTGAGGGTAGTAGAATACAGTCCAGGCTCCTTCCAGTAGAAGTAGGAACTCAAGGGTCAGAGTTCAGTTGAGTAAGTGGGAAAAGACCACCAGCAGGACGGCTAAGAGAGAGGAAAAGGGGAAATTCTGGGGGGATCTAGGCAGGGGACAGACTCGGATAGGGGTCAGAGGAATCTCCATACCTGAGAATAATTAGCCTAGCAAGGTCCAGTGGTGACAACTCTTTAAACTTGACTATCTCTGTTGAGGGCATCATAAACCTTTCCATCTACCCAGTTATACAATCTTAGAGTCACCTCTGACTCTTAACTTTATCTCACCCCTCATATCCATTCAGTTGCCAAGTTCTGCCCATCCTACTTCTACAAATATCTTGCATGCATTTTATTATATTATATTACAAGAGGCTCCTTATTGTTTTTCCTGTCTTAAAGCCTCTCCCCTTTTCAATCAATTCCCTATACAGATGCAATATTGATATTCCTAAAATACAGATCTGATCATGTCATGTGCGTTCAAGAGGTTATCTTTTGCCTTTAGGATGGATACAAACTCTTCTATCTGTATTTTAAAGTCTTTATAATCTTATTTACAATCTACTTTTCTAGGTTTACTACACATTAATCTCCTTCATATACTCTTCAATCAATAGCCAAACAAGTCTTGCATAACCTCACACAAAATATTTCATATCTTGTTTCTAAGACTTCAAACAGGCACCTGAAATGAATACTTTCCTCACCTCCACCTCCTAAATTACAGAGCTTTCTTCAGTGCTCAGCTTATATACTGCCTTCTGTAAGAAGCTTCTCTGATAGCCCCAGGTTTTACTGTCCTCTCTCAGAAATTATTTTTCATGTACTCAGTATATTTTTTATATTTATCCGTGTACATGTTTCCTTGGGGAAAAATGTTAGCTCCTTAAGAACAAGGACTGCTTTATCACTGCAGCCCTGGTTCCTAGTACAATGACTGCCATATAGCTTAGGGTTATTGTTGAGTTGTTTTAGTCATGTCCTACTCTTCATGATCCCATTTGGGGTTTTCTTGGCAAAGATACTGGAGTGCTTTACTATCTCCTTCTCCAGCTCATTTTATAGATGAGAAAACTGAAGCAAAAAGGGTTAAGTGACTTGACCAGTATATAAGATATATCTGAGGCTGCATTTGAACTCAGGTCTTCCTGGTTCTAGGCCTAGCACTCTATCCACTGTGCTAGCTATAGCATATGGTTAATAAATAGTTAATGAATTTAATTCTTATATCCAGGTGTGACATACAGTTCTCATAATTGCTAAGGGCTAAAAGGATGAGGATGAAAATGAAAGAGATATCTCAAATGAAATTATGTTAATACCAATCTACTTAACATAACAGTCTTGCTGTTCTATCTGTCTGATAAGACTATGTCTGGAGTGTTTTATTTCAGTTCTAAGTGAACCATTTTAGACAAAAATGTATATTTGAGGGAACCTTAAGAGATCAAAAAATCCAAATCCATTTATTTTATATATGAGAATTTAGGCCCATAAAGGTTAACTAACTTGTTCAAAGTCATATTTTAGAAAGACACAGAACAGACTGACTATTAGCAGTTTTAAAAAGGCAAAATTAAAGAAAGTGATGTGAAATAACATAAACAAAACTTTTTTAAACCTTAAAGTGTTACACGAGTGCTATTCAAAGAAATGAAAATAATCTTAAAATGGTCATAAATTTCCATGAAGAAACTGAGGGAACTGAGATTACCACAGTAAGTGGAGGTGGGAATTGAAGCAATTAAATAATCGGCATTAACTCCATCTTGTGACTCAATTCTACTAGCTCAGTTTCCTTTCTATTCAATTATGGGTCTAGTTCAAATTCTGTCTTGTGAGAAAATTTTCTTCAATTGTGGAAATCAGGAGAAAAATTTAATGCATTGTTTGAACCTAGACTTACATGCCTGGGAAACTGGACCACCTATATCTGCTGTTTTGAGACCCTTAACTAAGGATCTAGGTTATGCGGACCTGAAACCCAGTCAGATTGAAAGACTGATGCCAGGAGTTTACTCACAATTGTATATCTCAAGCAACCCATATGTCTTGTCTGAAAACTGGCCCTGTACTGATCAATTGTTTTTCGTGTTCCTTTTATTGTTACAGAGACTTTGGGGAGTAGGACATCCTTCTTTTCTGAATTCCAGGAATTGTGCCCCCCCCCCATTAAGATTCAGTTGAGGAAAAAGCCTAATTCGAATTTGTTGGGCAATTCAAATGCACTGCTTAATGAATCCATATGGTTAGAAGATTGAATCTTTGTTTTCTCAGTCATTCAATCTTTCACCAGCCACATCAGTATATTAGGGCTAGGTAGCAAGGGAAATTAAACTTGGAAAATGACAATAGATTAGGGAAATGGAAGAAGAGTGGTTCATTCAGGAAAGAGGAAGAAACTATTAAAAATAAGGCTTAGTTACTTGCCAATTTTTCTGAAAGTTAGAATTTTATATAATTATCCTATTTTATCTTTATAACAAGTCTGTGAGGTAGGCACTATTAGTATTATTATCCCCATTTTGCAAAAGAGGAATGTAAGACTCAGAATTACTGCATATGGTTACACAACAGTAATAGAGAGGCTGGGTTTAAAACTAGATCTTTCCTAACTCTCAAGCCCAGGGTCTTTTCACTATAACATGCTTCCTTGTGGTCTGACCTCCTCTGTGTTCTAACACTGCATAGTCCAGTCCCTATTTTAAGATGGTTCAATTCAAATATTTATTAAAGTATCTACAATTTGTCAAGTGCTGTATATATTAATCACTGGGGAAAAAACAAAACTAAAACTCTCAATAAGTTTACATTGTATTTATTATACAACATGTATACTTTTAGATAAATAAAAGGTAACAAAAAGAAAAAGAGAGCATTAACATTTGGAAAGGTCAGACGAGTTGGCTTTTGAGCTGGACCATGAAGATGGATAAGGACTTTAGGAGTTGAAGAAGAGAAAGGCATATATCTCAGATATGGCAAGTGGCTTTATAAATACACAAAGGCAGAAAACATAAAAGTTCGTTTTGGCTGGACTATAAAGTAAAGGAGAGTAATGAAAATGGGAGAGTAATAAAAAAGAAGCTGGAGAAGTAGGTTGGAGCCTATGTAAATAAGGTGACTAAAATGGCTATACCCTATTACCAGAAATTCCATTACTGGGGCTTATCCTCCAAGGAAACCAATAATATGAAGAAAGACCCATATACTCCAAAATATTTATAGCGGCTCTTCTTGAAACAAAGTATATTCCCATCAAATGGGGAATGGCTAAACAAATTGTGGCACGTGATTATGGAGGGTCCTAAAAAATGTCTGAGGAATTTGTATTTTATCCTACAGACAAGAAAAAGCTGCTGAAAGTGTTTGAGGAATAATGTGTAGACCTGTGCCTTAAGAATATATTTTAAGGAGGCAGCGAGGTGGCTCCGTGGATTGAGAGACAAGCCTAGAAATGAGAGATCCTGGGTTCAAATATGACTTCAGATACTTCCTAGCTGTGTGACCCTGGGCTGAAAGTTACTTAATTCCCATTGCCTAACCCTTACTGCTCTTACAATATTGATTCTAAGATGGAAGATAAGGATTAAAATATATACATGTATATTTTTTAAGATGAATGGATGGTGGATTTTACATTAAGACCAAGGGCTAAATTTTATATAATGTACCATATGATGCTTTTTATCTTGTCAAGTAAATGTTGAGGAGTCACAGCTATGTAAATAATTTCCTAGTTCCATTTCCTGTAATCACAAAATCCAAAAATGCAAAGTATGGTGGAATTATGCATCACAAACTTGAACTTGGATTTGAATCCTAGCTAATATTTCCTAATTTATAGTAGACAAGTCACTTAGCATTTTCTCATTTGTAAAATGAGGATATAGTGTGGTACTTAGTACTTATGCTAACTATTTCATCAGTTGTTTTGTAAAAATGATGGTGCTTTACAAATATGAATTCTTGTTATTATTAATAATGTAGTGTTCTGTTACAAAGAAATCTAGAAAGACTTCTCATCCAACAACAAACAAACCCAAAAATACTATCTCACCAAAAGCAATTAGAGGATATTTACAATAATAAACTGATAATAGTCTCACTGTTTTTCAATATCTTAAATTTTTAACCTGGGAGAAGGGAAATAATATTCATGACTCACCGAAGTTTCAAGAGAACTAAGAAAAAAGAAAAGCTCAGGAGACTTCAGTTGAAAATGAGGTTAAAGGCATGGGTCCCAAAATAATATTCCAAAATTCAATTTTAACTTCAAAATGTAATTAACTTATTTTAGTCAAATCCTTTGGAGTTGCCAAGAAATTTCAAAATAGGTGAAAATCATCAAATAATTTCTACTTCATTGCAACCAGGCTATTTAACAAATGACAACCCCACCCCACCCCACCCCAATGCTCAAGAATTTGATAATAGAAACTAGAAACAAATAGTTTTGGAATAATTATTACAGACTCATAAGCATAATGCTCAGCAAAAGCAGGTTAAAACATTATCATTGTCTTTAAGGAGCTGAGAATACAACCTGTATGCAAGCAGCTAACAACTTAAGATAGCTTCCTAGCAAAGCCTCCCTAAGGCTTAATAATGCAAGTAGGACAGGATGTAAACAATCTCCCATACCCATCAATGAGCAACTGTCAACAGAATGCTATCACAGCAGAGGGGAGACAAGTTAGAGCAAACCTGCATGCAGGCAGGAACAGCACTGGAATCCCATTCTAATAGTTATCACTCCTCCTATAAGCTGATAATCTATTCACCAGTTTGAGGGACTTCTAACCTTCTAAAACTTTACATTTCTATAAAGTTTTACCATCTGCAAGCATAAGGCCTCTTTTCAAGGCAATTTCTCATCCCTTATTTCAAGTGATCTTGACAAACCTAGCAAGACAGGAATTATCATGCTCATTTTATGTTAAGAGAAAATAGATCCTCAGAGATGAAATGACTAGACCAACAAGGTCACAACACTAGCAGCTGGTACAGCCAACTCAAAACAAGACTGCTGCTAAAAAAATCTTGAAATTCCAGGACCACTCTGCAGTGCCTGAGGTAACTTCCTTAAGTGATTCTTGAGAGCTGCAGGCTTTCACATGAGGAAGTTAGAGTCCCAGTTTTCCTAGGGTAGTGAGTAGAGGGTGAGCTAACAGGGTGGTGGGGATAGCCTAGGAATCAGAAAAAGCTTTAGCTCATGAAAGAGAACTGATGCCAGACTAAACTAATTAGGCTAGTCTGAGAGTATAGCTGAATGTAACTCTCATAGGATTCAGAGCTAAAAGGGACCTCAGAGGTCATCCATTTCAACCCTCTAATTAGATGGATATTAAACCTAGTGGGGTTAAATGACTTGCAGAAAAGGGATTTAAACCAAGGTCCTCAAACCCCAAATTCATTGTTCATTTCACTGTACTAAACAATGCCAAGAAAAGAATGTAGGGAAGAAGGTTACCACAATAATCTGAATATATCCAGAGTTTCAAATGCAAACTATGTCCTCATCAAACAAACAAGAAAAAGAATCTTAAAATTGGAAGGGGCTTTAAAGGTCAGGAAATCAATTTAATTAATAATTTCATTAACTGCCTACTATTTATAAGGCATTGTGATAAGTGGCGGGGATAAAAGACAAACACACACACACAAAAGACACTGACTATTCCAAGTTCAACTAATTTTATAAAGGTTATCTAGTGTAGTTATTGCCATCAGGATTCAGGGAGGGAAACTAATATTGTAACAATGAGAACTAAAGACTCCATTAGAAGTGGAAAACTACCCTCTTTATCCCTGCTTCTTTTCACCATTTCCATCAATATGACTCTATCTCCCTCAGACTCCTCTCCCATTTAGAGGGCAGAGTACCAAATTCCTCCCAATGCTTTCCTTTTATAGAGGGTTTCAACTCTATGGAACAAGATACTCACATACCAGGTATCTTCTGGTGTCCTGTCCCCCATTCAAGCCCCAACTTCAACTCCCTCCCCCTTTCTTGCCTCCCATTGTGGGTAGTCTCCCCCTTTAGACTGTAAGCTTATTAAGGACTAGGACTACCTTTCTATTAATTGAATCCACAGTGTCCAGCATGTTGTAGGCAGTTAATAAATTTTTACTGAATTGGATTTAATATTCTAGCTCTTGTTCCTCCAAATGAATTTTATTTTATCAAGTTCTATAAAGTATCCCCTTGTGTACTTTGATTGGCATAGCATTAAAAGTATAAATTATATTGGCACAGTCCAGCCATGGGCACTGAATATTCTTCCAGCTATTTAAGCTGTTCTTTATTTCTCTAAGAAGTACTATGCAATGGAATTTATACAAATCTTTTATATGCTTTGGGGGATCAATCCCCAGATATTTTGTGTATTCTATAGTTATATGGAAAAAAGCATCTGTTTCTATTACTGCTTCTTGTGTTTTGTTATTATTATATAAAAATGCTGTTAATTTTGGGGGATTGTTTCGTAGCCTGAATCTTTGCTGAAGCTATTAATTGTCTCACTTAGGATCTTTGCTGATTTCCTACAACATTCCAATCATCATATTATCACCAGAGATAGTTTTATCCCTTTACCTATCTTTATTCCTTTTTTTTTTTCCTCTTGTCTTAACGCTGTTGCTAACTATTATAAAGCATCACACATCAAAATCATCTGGTATTGGTTAATTAAAGAACAGAGAGACTGATAATGGAAGAAGCTAGACAAGAGATTTTTAAAAATAGAACTCAAAAACTACCTAGTCTCAAGTTTCCAAGGTCAACACATAAACAGAAAAATTTCACAAATGCTTCCAAAGTTACCAAATTCCCATTTAAATACACAAATTCAAATGTCTAGAAATTCTAGAAAGGTTGTTTAATTATGTGCAAACTATCTATTTCTATTTTCAACAGATTAGGATACTTTGTTAACTATTAGTTTCACCTAAGAAAACTTTTATCTTTCCAACTGACAGTTAAATCCCATGCATTAAAAGGTATATAAATTTCATTTCTTCTGTAGTTCCATTTAGAATTGGCCTAAAGAAATCTTTAACAGTTGGTTGTTTTTTACTAACCGGATATTTTGACTGCACTGAAAAATTACCCCAAATTCAAAATTAAGCCTTCCAAAAAAGGGTCAAACTCAAACCCATTATCAGCGTCAAAAAGCAAATTGTATTTTCAACTAACACTAGTATACAGAAAATGAACTAATAAACACTACTGTCCTCTTGTGTTTGGGAGAAGAACTACAGAAAAGAGATTAGCCAACATTAAAATAGACTTTGTTTTATTATTTTCATAATTAATATTAACTTCGTTTCTTCATATATTTGTACTTTTTGGGCTATCAGGTTACAATGGCTAAATATAGTCCAAAGTCCCTACAGTCCACCAGAAACAAAATATTGGCTGTGTATAAGTATTGAAAATGGCAGTAATATTAAAAATGGCTCATATTTATATAGAATTTTAAAGTTTGCAAAGCAAGTTTATGTATATTATCCAGAAAGCCAACTCTTGTCTCTGTTAGGAATAGGAAAAATGAAAAAAGAAACATTTAGGCAAAGAACTATGAATAATAATGTCAAACTTAAAGCTCCCTATGAATACAGAACACTGCATAAATTGATTCTGAAAAGCAGACCTTAACATTTGGTAGGTTAAATCTGGCAGGATGATGCCTTAACCACCAAAACAAAACAAAAATCCCAGTTTTTCTCTTATGCATAGTAAATAAATAATTATTTTTACCCTGTGGTAGCTAACATCTGCCATGATAATCAAAACTGCCATTTCTTCTAACCTTTCTTAACATTTCTCCAGCCCATATCCACATATAATTTAAAATAATGCCTTTCAATATACTATCAAAATGGAATCTAACATGAATACTTTTACTCCAGATTTAATAATAAAATCAATGTTTCTCATTTCATATATTAAAAGGGTATTTATACATGAAAGAGAATATATGTAAATAAAAAGAATCAATATTTAAACAACTATGAATTGGGGGCACAGTTATATAGAAAGTTGGGTGCCTGGATCCAGGTCACAATTCAATATAATGAAAGCAGTACTCTGGGCCTCCAGAGATCTAGCTGGAAGTCACTGGAGAAACTGTAAAGCAATATCTTCAAAAATCATTTCTGCCCTGATACATAAAAATATTAGTGCTGAAAGATGAAAAAGGGGGAATAACAATTCACACAGTAAAATTTTCTAATCAATTTCTCATAATAACATATAAAATAAGGCATGCAAGCATTATTATTCCCACTTCAATGTGACTAGCTAATAGTCACATAGGCAGTTAATATTTTAAGATTTCAATTCAGATAACCTCCAGGCCTAAAGGATCCATTACACCAATGGTGCTCAAAGTGTGATCCTCCCTTGCAAGGAGTCTGCAAAGTCAAAGTCATTCTCATAATCTACTAAAATATTTAAGTTTCTAACACAGTCAATACTAATAGAGTAACTCTCACAAACAAAAGTTCTTAGGCGGGGGGTCTTAATAATTTTTAAGAGTTAAGGGATTGTGAGACTAACAATGTAGTAAGACACTGTAATTACAATATGATACTTTATCAAGACTTCAGTTCACCAACACTTACACTCACATCACTGACAGAACAAACAACACATTGAGAACAAAGAGAAGAGAGAATCCCCCCAAAAAATCAAAAACATGAACCACCACATTGGTAAGATTTTGGGCATCAGACTTTTGATCTAAAGTCATATTAGACAAGAAGAATATTATGGGGAAAGGGAAGAATTTAAAACCAAGCAAGGGACAGAGAACATTATAAGATATAAAATTAATAATTTTGATTATATCACATAAAATTTTTATTAAATTAAAAAGGTTTTGTAAAAACAAAACCAATGCAATCAAAATTAGAAGGGAAGCAACATCCTGGGAAAAATATTTTATAACAATATTCTCTGACAAAGGTCTAATTTCCCAAATATATAAGGAACTAAGTCAAATTCACGAGAAATCAAACCATTCCTCAGTGGACAAATGGTCATGGGATAAGAATAGGCAGTTTTCAGACTAAGAAATCAAAACTAACAATAATCACATGAAAAAGTGTTCTAAATGCCTCCTGATTAGAGAAATGCAAATTGAAACAATTCTAAGGTACCACCTCATACCTAGCAGATTGGTCAATATGACAGTAAAGGAAAATAATAAATGTTGTAGAGATTGTGGCAAAATTGGGACACTAATGCATTGCTGATGGAATTGTGAAATGATCCAACCATTCTGGAAGATGTATAAGTGGAGATTTTGAACTTTGGACTTCATCCCCCATAAATCCTTAGTTTTCCCAAAATTCCCTTTAATCTCTTCTGCACCTCCACATTTGTGTGGTCACGTTATTGCTTTATAGTTGGCTGCAACTCCTCCATCTTCCTCTTTGGTTCCTGGTAGCGAGCTGGTTAGTACCTCTTAATTAGTCTCTTTTGTTATTTTATCATTAAAAAAATAATCATAAATATAATATTTATTATTTTGCATATTAATTTTAATCTCCACAAAGGCAATTTGGAATTATGTCCAAAAGATTTTAGAAAAATGCATGCCCTTTGATCCAGTCATACCACTGATGGGTTTATACCTCAAAGAGATAATAAGGAAAAAGACTCATACAAAAATATTTGTAACTGTGTTCTTTGTGGTGGCAAAAAATTGGAAAATGAGGGGATGCACTTCAATTGGGGAATGGCCAAACAAATTGTGGTATCTGTTGGTGATGGAATACTATTGTGCTGAAAGGAATAATGAACTGGAGGAATTCCATGTGAACTGGAAAGACCTCCAGGAGTTGATGCAGAGTGAAAGGAGCAGAGCCAGAAGAACATTGTACACAGACTGATACACTGTGGCACAATCGAATGTAATGGACTTCCCTACTAGCAGCAATGCAATGATCCAGGACAATTCTGAGGGATTTATTAGAAAGAACATTATCCACATCTAGAAAAAGAACTGTGGGAGTAGAAACACAGAAGAAAAACAACTGTTTGATTACATGGTTTGATGAAGATATGATTAGGGACGTAGACTCTAAATGATCTGTCTAGTGCAAATATTAATAATATGGAAATAAGTCTTGATCAATGACACATGTAAAACCCAGTAGAATTGCTCGTTGTCTACGGGAGGCAGGTGGGAGGAGGGAAAGGAAAGAACATGAATCATGTGACCATGGAAAAACATTCTAAATTAATTAAATAAACTTAATCTAAAAAAATAAAGAATGCATGCACTTTGATCCAACAATAGCACTAACTAGGTTTGTACCCCAAAGAAATTTAAAAAAATATTTGTACAAAAAAATGTATAGCTGCATTCTTTGTGGTGGCAAAAAAACTGGAAAATGAGGGGGTGTCCCTCAATTGGGAAATGGCTGAACAAATTGTGGTATATGATGGTGATGGAATACTACTGTGCAATAAGGCTTGATGAACTGCTTTATATCTATAAAAACTAGAAAGATTTCCATGAACTGATGAGGAATGAAATGAGCAGAACCAGGAGAACATAGAAACTGAAATATTATGGGATGATCAAATGTAATAGATATTGCTACTAATAGCAATGCAATGATCCAGAACAATCCCAAGGGACTTATGAGAATGCTATCCACATCTGGAGAAAGAACTAGTGAGAGCAGAAAAAGCAGGAGAAAAACAAAAGATTTATTACTTGTTTATAAGGGTATAGAATTTGGGGTTTTGGCTTTAAAAGATTACTCTATTACAAAAATAAATAATATGGAAATGGGTTTTGACTGATAATACATTTATAACCCAGTGGAATTGCTTCTTAGCTATGGGAGGGGGAGGGCAAAAGGGGAGGGAGATAACATGAATCATGTAACCTTGGGAAAATACTTTAAAATAAATAATTTTTTTAAAAAAGGAGAATATTATGAACTCTGAAAGGTAGTATGGCATAAGTGTATGGAGAAGTCTCAGAACAAAGGAAAAGCTATCTCACCTCTGACACATATATAGTGGCTACATCTTCTAGGTAAGTCACTTACCCCCTGTAAGTTGATGAGCAGCTACCAATTTGCATTCATAGAGGATCTTCTTTCTTTTCTTCCTTCCTTTCCTTTCTATAAAATCCCCTTACTTTCTGTTTTAGAATCAATACTATCTATTAGTTCCAAGGCAGAAGAGAATTAAGGGCTGGGCAGTGAGGGGGGAAGGGAGAGAGGAGAAAGAGAGGGTAAGTGACTTGTCCAAGGTCATACAGCTAGGAAGCATCTAAGGCCAAATTTGAACCTAGGACCCCTATCTTTGGGTCAGGTTCTCAATCCATTAAGCCACCTAGCTGCTCGCAGGATCTTTCTTTACCTATAGTCCCTTACATAAATGAAAATGTCTGGACAAAAATAAAAATTATACTGCAAATAAGTGCATATATGGATAGCATAACTACTTCAAAAACTATCTAGAAACTAGTTATTTTCTCTTGCCACAACAAAGTATAAAACTATAAAAATTTTAAATGTTGCCTGATATAGAACTTTTGAAAGCAAAATTAGTTTTCCTTATTGGTAATTATAGGTGTATTCATATAAAGTATCTACCAACTGAATCATTTGACTAAAACAATGAGCAAAACTTCCATTACCATTATTTTTAGTTCTCAAGGCAAATTGCAAAACTGAAATAGAATGGAATTGTTTCCCTTTCTAGACTATCTCACAAGTTGGAAATAAAAACCTTTTAAAAGGAGCTACTTTAAACCCATAGTATTCACAAAACCAAATGCTAGAAAAAGTTAAATGTAACACATTTGTAATCAAAAAACCAAAACAAAACAAACCTTCACAGACTAATTTCACTTTCTCTTTTGCCAAAAGAATCAAAGTCGTATAAAAAATGGAATAGCTCAGTTTATTTGAGTAAATCATTCATATATGAGTTAGAAGAGTACTTCTTTTGAGTACTTTAGAAGAAAAATTAAATTTAACAAGTTCCTTCATTTGGATAGACACCTGGAGAAACCTCTGAGGTTATTTATTTTAACTATTTATGCTCTACAGGAAATTTCTCTATGACATCTGCAGCAGGAACATTCAACATCTCTTTGAAGACTTCCAGTGACATTATCTAATAATACAGTTTATTCCACTTTTCATAGAGTTCTCATTGTTGTACTACTGCTTCACTATCCCAACTACTCTCATCTACACTAATTCTAGTTTATCTAACTGAACACATTTCAGATAAGATTCAAATTAAATAATAGCACTACTAAGCTTCCCTTTTCTAAAACTATACTTCTATTGATCAGCTAAGATTGCATTAGCTTTTATGGCAGCCAGATCACATTTTTGATGCACACCTAAATAGCTGACCTCCTTCAACAACCACAAACATTCCTGATGTTTTGATATTTCTAGTCCATCTTGATTGGAAATGTACTGTGGTATGTATTTTTTTTAAGTCAACCAAACATCTTTTTCTTGCCCTTTGGGATATTCATAGTTTTGTTTCTTCTATAATTGTAGTAGTTCTTACATAAATATAACATCAACATAATGCTGGTATTCAAGAGAGGGGCTTTTTAGATAGCAAGCAATGAGGTATCATTAAAGAGTCTGCAATTTCCTAAATGCAAATTAGTCTAATCTTTTCTTTTTCTAAAAAATAAATTTTTATGATACCTCTTATTTTTACATTACCTACATTTTTTCTATGCTTCTTCCCCTCTGCCCTCCCAGAAAGCCATTCCATACTAAATTTCTCTTAGGCACTTCTGGGCCCAGTTCAGCTCTTCTTTATTTTTAAGCTCTTACTTTCTGTCTTAGAATCAATACTGTGTATTGGTTCCAAGGCAAAAGAGTGGTGAGGGCTAGGCAATGGGGGTTAAGTGACTTACCTAGGAAGTGTCTGAAGCTATAGTTCCTCTTTAGCACTTGCCTCCCGGATCTACACTTTAATGTGCTAATTTGACAGGCTGCATCATTACAGGCAAATAATAATCTAGGAGGCCAATGGCTTACAAATTGTTTTGACTATGTCCCCACCAGTGAAAATTTTTTAAGCACAACCCCCATTTTTATAAATTATACTCTTATATTATGGTATAAATAATTACAAATATATTATAAAATCTACACACAAAATTAAAAGGAATGGGATAAATATGAAATTTTTGATTCAACAATGAATAGGGAGTTTACTAAATAGAGAAAAATATGGTGTGGCAGATGCAATAACTAGTCTACATTGGTTAGGACAGTTTTCCCCTAAAAAGGCAACGTGACTGTCCTTGAAACAATTGTTTTGGAGGACTAAAGCTCCAAACTAACTTCTAGGTTGTCCAAGGCACAAAGTCCACGACTTAAGGAGTCAGAGCTCCTCAGGTTGAATCCTTGTTGCCAGGAGAGTTATTAATCCACTATTTCAATCAGTGCCACATCCAAATGAACTAATGCTGGATCTTTTCTGAATACCCCAATGTAACTGGTAAATGTACAGAGGATGGGTTGAAGTGGAAAAGAAAACAGAAGTAGACAAGGGGAGAAGCTAGAAGCTTAGAAAGTCACAAGTGGTTATTGGTAGAAGAGGGCCAAATGCGAGTGTTCAGGAAATACTGGGTAAAGGAAATAAAATGGTGCAGTTGTGTGGAAGATAAGCCCCCATATTGGAACTTGTGGAGAGTGGCATTCAACTCATATTTCTAACCTATACTGGTTAATCACAAAACCTCTTGAAGGAGGTGCCTGCCCACACTTTGTATATGAAGGCCCTTTTATTTACTTATTATGGATGGTTAAACCAATCTCTTTTGCCTTTTGTAGATTTCACTAGAGATTCAATGATATTGAACACTAGAAAAGCAATTAGGGAGTATTTGAAGATCAGAAAGGAATTCTTTTGTTTAAACAATACACAGGTATAATATGATTACTGCTAACAATTTGGGTAAGCATATCTCCTTGGTTTACATTTTCTCTTTTTCATATTTTCATCAGAATAGATCATTTAAGCTACAAAATACTTTTCACACAATTAAAACTAGATCTAAATAACTGGAAAACCATTAATTGCTAATGGGTAGGATGAGCTAACTTAACAAAAATGACAATCCTATCCAAATTAATCTACTTATTCAGTGCCATACCTATCAAACTACCAAGAAACCTTTTTATGGAATTAGAAAATATTATAGCACAGTTCATCTGGAAAAACAAGAGATCGAGAATATCAAGGGAAATAATGAAAAAAAAATGTGAAGGATGGGGGCCTAGCAGTACCAGATCTCAAACTGTACTATAAAGCAGTGATCATCAAAACAATATGGTACTAGGGGTAGCTCAGTGGATTGAGAGCCAGGCCTAGAGACGGGAAGTCCTAGGTTCAAATCCGACCTCAGACACTTCCCAGCTGTGTGACCCTGGGCAAGTCACTTGACCCCCATTGCCTACCCTCACCACTCTTCCACCTATAAGTCAATACACAGAAGTTAAGGGTTTAAAATAAAAATAAAAAAAAAAAAGAAACTTAAAAAAAAAAAAACAATATGGTACTGACTAAGAGACAGAACAGTGCATTAATGTAACAGACTAGAGGTAAATGAACTCAGTGAGCTAGTGTTCAATAAACCCAAAGATCCCAGCTGTTGGGACAAGAACTCACTATTTGACAAAAACTGATGGGAAAACTGGAAAACAGTATAGGAACACTTAGGTTTAGAACAACATCTTACACCCTATACCAAGATAATTTCAAAATGGGTATATGACTTAAATATAAAGAGTGAAATCATAAATAAATTAGGTGAATATAGAATAGTATACTTGTCAGATCTGTGGGAAAGGAAGGAATTTAGGACCAAGCAAGAGATAGAGAACAATACAAAATATAAAATGAACGACTTTAATTATATCAAATTTAAAAAGTTTTGTACAAACAAAACCTATGCAACCAAATTGGAAGGAAAGCAACAAACTGGGAGAACATTTTTATAATAAAACTCTCTGACAAAGGTTTAATTTCCCAAACATATTAGGAACTAAGTCAAATTTACAAAAAATTAAGTCATTTCCGAATTGACAAATGGTTAAGGGACATGAATAGGCAGTTTTCACATGAGGAAATCAAAACTACCAATAAGCACATGAAAAAGTGTTCTAAACACCTTCTGATTAGAGAAATGCAAATTAAAACAACTCTGAGGTATCACCTTACACCTAGCTAACTGGCCAATATGGCAGCAAAGGAAAGTGATAAATGTTGGAGGGAATGTGGCAAAATTGAGACACTAATACACTGCTGATAAGAGTTGTGAATTGATCCAACCATTCTGGAAGGTAATTTGGAACTATGCACAAAGTGCTTTAAAATACCGCCTGCCCTTTGATCCAGCTGTACCACTGCTGGGTTTGTACCCCAAAGAGATAATAAGGAAAAAGACTTGTACAAAAATATTTATAGCTGTGCTCTTTGTGGTGGCAAAAAATTGGAAAATAAGGATATGTCCGTCGATTGGGGAATGATTGAACTAATTGTGGTATCTGTTGGTGATGGAATACTATTATGTTAAAAGGAATAATGAACTGGAGGAATTCCATGTGAACTGGAAAGACCCCCAGGAATGGATGCAGAGTGAAAGAAGCAGAACCAGGAGAACACTGTATATGGAGACTGATACACTGTGGCACAATCGAATGTAATGGACTTCTCTACTAGCAGCAACCCAATGATCCAGAACAGTCCAGAGGAACTTATGAGAAAGAACTGTGGGAACAGAAATGCAGAAGAAAAACATATGATCGATCACATGGTTCGATAGGGATATGATTAAGGTTTTGATGTTAAAGGATCGCTTTACTGTAAATATGAATAAAATGGAAATAGGTTTTGAACAATGATATATGAATAACCTAGCGGAATTGCTTGTCAACTCCGGGAGGGGTGAAGGAAGAGTGGGGGAAATCATGAATCATGTAACCATGGAAAAATATTCTAAATAAAAAAAAGAATAGATCATTCATGTAAATAAAGACAGCTAAAGATGAGGAAAAAGATATATAGGTCTCTCTTCTGCAGTTGCCTTTAAAGCAGGGGGGAGGGGAGGACAGCTGGGTAACTCAGTAGATTGAGAGCCTAGAAATGGGAGGTCCTGGGTTCAAATATGACCTCAGACACTCCCTAGAGCTTTGTGACCCTGGGCAAGTCACTTAACCCCCATTGCCTAGCTCTTACCACTCTTCTGCCTTGGAACCAATACATAGTATTGATTATAAGATGGAAGATAAGAGTTTTTAAAAAATAGAAGCATCTTATAGGATTTTTCTCCTCTAAGACAGTTTCAAAGTTGGTTCCTGAATGCCCATACAATTGAAGCATCCAGGCCTGATACTGTATGCAAGGATTTATGTGATTAGTTTCAACCATTCTCCTTAACTTCACTGTTTTGAATACCACTGCCACTTCTTACACTGGAAATTTACCATCTAAATGCTCAACAATTCCGTAATCATTTACTCACAACTATATGAAAGGCACTGTGCTAGTATCTAAACTATAATTACTTATTTCAATTCAATTCAATAAAATTAAGTGTCTATACCATGTGCCAAGTACCTTGGTGCTAAGGAGAAAAGAGGCAAAAGATAGTCCTTAACTTCAAGGAGTTTACAGTCTAATGGGGGGAAGACAACCCACAAACAAATACATAAGTACACACACAAAGCAAGGTATATACAGAATAAATAGGAAATATTAAAACAAAGTACTGGAATTTAGAGGGATTGGGGAAAGCATTATTTTCATTGGGACTTAAAAGGAAGCCAGGGAGGTGAGTAGTCAGTGGAGGAAGGAGAGTGTGCCAAATAACAAATAGAACCACAAAATACATGTAGATCTGTTCAATTTTAAATTTAGTCCTCCTGGTTCCATCTTTAAAAATGCTATCATTCTAATTTATTTTGGGTAACTTTTACACCAAATTCTTTTCAAGTTTATTTTCTCTTATAACCTCTCATAATTTTATGAAGATAAGTATTATTCACAGAATTCTGTCATTTCCTTCCATAATATTCTTATAAGTGACCTGTACTACTCTCTCAGTCTTATTCAAGGTTCTCTATTTGTCAGGGATATTGTTTTTCCTAGCCAAAACCATAGTGGGTTTTTTAAGTCTTCTTCATGTAAAATAAAAGCTGGTTAAGCTCCTCTAAAAAAAAATGGTGTTGGTCAAAATCAGTCTCCGTTTCTCATTTTTGGAATGAATGGCTTCTCAAAACAGAATGGGTTGAAAATGCAGTAATCACAAAAAGGGTCCTCTTCCCTTATTATCTTTTCTTTAATTTTTCATGTTTCCAGTTGTTTTAACTAGGTAAAAATCTGAATACACATGGATTATTGATGCTGAAATGACTCATAAAACTAGGTGTTTCCTGTCAAGACACAATTAACTCATTTCTCAAAACAGCATTCAATTCTAACAACTCCTTACCTTTTATAGAAAAAAAAAATCACTTCAGAGTAGTCAATGGATTTTACTGCTGACTGCTATTACTTCTTGATTCTAAATTATATTTTAAACCATTTATGCTTTTCTTATGTGTCCACTTTCAAGTATTAAAATAGCTGTTAACTTAATTTGGAAGATCTTACCAAGTTCAATTCAATTAATAAATGTTTTCAATTATTAAATTCTTTATAATATTCTGCAATGGATGTTAGCACATGATAGTTATTTTCACTGAGGTCTGTTTGGTCACACTCACTGTGAACACCTTAGCTTCCTTTAGACACATAACAAAAACAGTCCAGTCATCCCTTTATTTTCCACTCTAAGAAACTCAAAGTAGCTAAAAACATTTTATATCTTCTAATTTCACTTACAGAATGACAATATGGATATAGTTCAATTCTTCCAGAAAAATGTAAAGATGGTGGGCCTAATCACACCCAGACTTTAGGAAAGCAGATCTTAAAAAAGGTACCAAAGCTAGAGTATCTAAAAAAGAAAAGAACCTCAAATATTAGACTCTGACAAACGCCATTCCATTGCAAATGATCCTAATGAGGAAAAAAGAGTGAAGCATTTAAAGAAACAAATTTGACTCTATGCCACCCTTACTGAATTCATCCATTGCTTAGGATGGATGATATATAAACAGATGAGAGAGACTATTATTCAGCCTCCATTGTGATTATATAATTTCTTTATTCAAAAAAGAATAATCATGAAATTGGAAAGAGTGGGATAAACATGAGTAGGAGAGAAATAAAAAATAAATGAGGTGACAATAAGAGCCTCTAGCTGCTTTAAATGAGCACACATCTCTTAGCTACAAGAAATTCCATACCATTATACTAAAAGTTGTAGAATCTTTTAATTGCTGAACTACTAGCATCATAAATTCGGTATATAATAAGATCAGAGAAAGCAAATGTCCAATTTTGAAAAACAGAAAGAGGAGAAATCTGGGAAAACATAGAACTACAATAATTTCATGTTAATTCCTAGAAAAAAATTTTAAATAAATCATTTAAACTGTTTGAGAATATTTAAGAGCTTACCAACAAGTTAAAACAAACTAATCTTACTTCTTTTTCTGGTAGTAGTATTACCATAACGAGAATGATGTTTCTGTAGTACAAATATATATCAGCATGGTATTAATCAATCAGTTAAGAAACAAGCATTTCTTATGAATCTATGTATTAGGTTGATACCAGGTGCTGAGGTGACAAATACACCTTAAGGTACTTACAGTCTAGGGCAGTGATGGTGAACCTTTTAGAGAAGGAGTGCTGGGTCCCACCCCCACCCCACCCCCAGAGACCTAGTGCCATGTCCCCCTCCCTTTCTTTCTCCACCCCCACCCCAGACAGGGGAGGGAGGAAATACTCCCATTGGGATGCTGGACAGAGGGGTGGGTGATGAGAGCTGTTCGTGGGGAAGAAGAGGAGAATGGTTCCAATGGTCTGCTTCTTTCCAGCTATGTGTCACTCTGTGGGCTATGCTCCCCTCCAACCTAGCTCCTCTCCAACCCCACCATAGGAATCACCTTGCCCAGACACAAGACTGCCATCTGCACTGTATCCTCACATAGCTGTAGCACCTCCCTCCCCCCAACTAGCACCTTACCCCAGACAGGGGAAGGAAGAAGCACTCCCATTGGCCAATGTGCAGAGAGGGGCAGAGGAAATGAGGAATGTCCTCAGGGGCATGTAGAGGGGGAGGGGAACAGCTCCTCCACAGTCCCTCTGGCTTTTTAGTTTAAAAAAAAAAAAAAAAAAGACTACATGCCCACAGAGAGGACTCTGCATGCCTTTTTTGGCATGTGTACTATAGGTTCACCATCATGAGTATGGGGGAGACATATACTTACACAGGTGAATAAAAAATACTGAGTGAGAGGGAAACTATTAATAGATGGAAGCTCAAAGAAAGGAATAATATAAAAGCAGGAGCTTAAACTGAAACCAGTCTTTTGTTAAAAGTTTATGAAAAGATGAAGAAATTATTATATATTTAGGTAGATATATAAGTGAATATACCTCCTAAAGAAAATTAATGAATCAAAATCAAAAAAGAAATCTTTAGTGATGCCTCTCTTTTCTATCAGAGCTCACAAAACATTTTATACTTTACTTCTTTAAAGCATT
The DNA here is from genome assembly GCF_016433145.1 of Gracilinanus agilis. NCBI lineage: Eukaryota > Metazoa > Chordata > Mammalia > Didelphimorphia > Didelphidae > Gracilinanus > Gracilinanus agilis. Next base: position 98,327,319 of record NC_058130.1, read on the forward strand.
TACGTAAGTTATTTTTATTAGCTATCTTTATGTTTTATCACCATTTTATCGCCAACCAATGCAAGTTACATGAACACTGAATCTGTATCTTAAACATCATATCTTTCATAGTGACTAGCAAAGTATTCTGAACACAAGGTCTTATATGTTTGATTAATTCTTTTTAAACTGCCATTCAGCTGGGTCAGACTGGAATCCACATATAGGTCTTTCTTCTCTCACAGTAGTATCCTTTCCAAATCACTCATTGCAGTCCTTTGTCAACAAAGCTTATGAATTCTGGTCTTACCCTCAACTACAATGTTTATTCCTGATCTAGCACCTACCATCTTAATTACTGGCTCCAAGAACTAAAAACAAGAACCAGTTTTCTTATCCCCATGGTTGGAATCTCCATGTTCCTCAGAAATATTCTAGAACACTGAACTTAAGACTGGAAGATCTGGGTTCACTGACTATCTTCTACTACCTCTATAGAACTTTGTAACAAATTTTCCTAAGTTTCCTATGCCTCAGTTTTCTCAACTGCAAAATGGGGTTACTAATATACTATACCTCAGAGTTAACTTAGATATCAAATGAGACCTTATGTCAAACAGTTATTTGCCTTAATGATTTCCAAAGAGAAGAAATGCAAAAATAAGGGGGGGGGGGAGGTTCAGTTCTTCTAGGTATAGTGAGTTTAAGGATTTAATGTCAGAGGATCTGGGTTCAAATCCCTGCTGTTACTTACTAATCTATTTAACCTTGGTCAGATCACTTAGCTTCTCTCAATTTCTTCATCTGTAAAGTGAGACCAAACAAGAAGGCCTCTAATTTCTCCTTCCAGATCTAAATCTAAGATCCTATTTACAATCCAATTTAAAGAAAAGTTAAGACTCCACTATGTACAGAACACTTCTAAGAAAAGAACAAGATCCAAAAGTCAACTTAAAAGTAGAGCTTTTTTGACTAAAAGAGAAACAGAAATGCCCAACTCGTTGCTACCCTGCAGAAATGTCTACTAGGATTCATGGTATCTTTAGAAAGGCTGACAAAAAGCCCAGCTAGGCTTTATAGGGCTTTTTAGAATATAATTCTAAAAGGCATTATACCCTATCTCTGGGTTGTTTTTGTTTTTCCTTTGTATCCTCTACACTAGTACAAATGTGAGGCACTTAGCAAATACTTAATAAATGTTTATTGATTAACAAAAGATCACTCATATGTTATTCTAATAATTCTACCATAAACCAATTATTAAAATTCAAAGGCCTAAAGTTGTGAGAGTTCCATTCCTGAGGTCAGTGTGGGTTATCAAACTGCAGATTGTCATTGTCAGACAGTGCTGATTTGGAGAAGCAATGTAGATCAAATAACAGCAAGAAATTAGGTTTCTCAATCAGCAGCCTTTCTTTGGTTTCTGCTTCTACAAATCTGAACTCTTCAAAAGATAACAGATTTTTTTCAGCTAAGCTTTATCCCCCAAAAAGCACAAGTCCAAAAGAAAACTAGGTTGTCTGATAATATACCACAGGAACAAAGATCTGCTACAGAAGGAAGACTGAGTGGAATTGATGCTTTTCTTTAATAAGAGAACAAAGGGAGCTAAGGCTTTTGTAAAGTTGTTTGTTTTGTTGTTTTTTATTTTTAAGGACAAGATACAAGATAAGGAAAATAAACCAATAACTGGAAACAGGATGATTTCACTATAGTATAATTAGCTGTTTCAGGGGGGCAGCTGGGTGGCTCATGGATTTAGAGCCAGGACTAGAGACAGGAGGTCCTAGTTTCAAATCTGGTCTCAGCCACTTCCTAACTGTGTGACCCTAGCCAAGTCACTTAACCCCTACTGCCTAGCCCTTGCCATTCTTCTGCCTTGGAACCAACATACAGTATTTATTCTAAGACAGAAGGAAAGGGTTTAAAGAAAAAAAAAAAGAATATTTGTTTCAAGTATCAAGAACCAAAGGGCCAAAACATTCAAGAAGGAAATGCATTTAGACTGCTCAGATATTAAGATAAAATGATGTAGCAATGACTTCATACTTCCCATATCCAAGAAGATGCACAACTGAAAAGATAAACTGGTCAGTATCTTCTTTTTCCTGAACCCTTAACTTAGGTTCACAGATACCACCATTAATTTTTCGAAATAATTCCGTGAAACTTTAAATTTGAGCTGCGAGATTCTGGACACTGATCATTTCTCAGGGGAATCATCACCTAAGACTATATGATGTAAAGCTGATGCATGTCCCTACTCACATGCCCAAGGCAAGAATATAGGAGTCACCATAATTGTCAAAAGCAACACCTTGAGCTAGCTCCCAGAAATCTAGGAAGAAAATAGGAGGGGGTTTGGGAAAGGGTACGGCCAAAATCCTCGGGGCAGAATATTAAGATTGGGTTCATAACAAGATTAAGGGAAGGGGGAAACTAGCGAATGAAGAAACGGTTTAGGATTTCGAGAGTCCCCATCACAGACAGTGGCTAAAAAGGCGGGGTACTGGTGGTGGATAGGGATGAGAGTAGGCTGGAAAATCCTAGAGGGTGGGGAGGAGTCTGAAGCAGGGTCTGGAGAGGACCCAGGGTGAGGAGGGTCTTTGGGCTGGATCGGGTACAGTGTTCTTAAGAATGGGGAGATGAAGATCCGGGGTACTGGGAAGGGGCATTAGGTGAGAACTAAGGGACTGATTGGAGTGCTAAATAGATTGTTGATGGTAAGAAGGAGGGCCCGGGGAGGAGAGGTTACCCCTGAGAGGGTGGGGCCAAGTCCGCGGAGGTGGGGAGGGGCCGCTGGAGGAAGTGGGGAGGGGCAACCCGAAGAGAAAGGGGGCGCCCCGAGGTTGGGAGCCGGACGCGGTAAAGGTGTGAGGGAGCGCAGATCCAGTCATCGCCTCAGGACCCCGTTACCTGTTGCCCGTCGCCTGTCCCACTCCCCTCGGCAGCCCGGGCTCCTCGCGCCGGCGCCGGCCCCCCCTCACCGCTAAGGGACTGGAGTGTCACACAGGATGTCCCGCCCCCTGCCCGCACTGAGCCCCTTTCTCATTGGGCCCTGGGACCGGCCTCCTCCCCATGGGTTGGTCTGGTGGCGCCCGCGAGCCTCGGCGGCGGTTTGGAGGTGCCGGCTGGGAGCCGAAGTCTCGTGTCCCTGGAAAACTAACCAGCTAGACTGTCTCCAAGCTGGGGGGCCTGGGGGGGTGGGGCAGGGAAGAAGGAGTGTGGGAGGGGGAGGGAAAGGAAGAGGAAGAAGGGGAAAGAAAGAAGATAGGGGAGGGTCAGAGGGGAAGGAGCGCTGCTTCCGCCACGTGACCCGGAAGAGGCCGCGCTGCCGCTTGTGGGAGTTGTAGTCCTTCTTGGGTGGAAGCGGCTCATGCGCGTTACACCGAGGTTTGTTTCACATCTGTAACAACAGGTGAATTGTGCTTTTTATTCTCCCCCCGTGGCGTGTCTCCGCGGCGAGGGGTCGGGGGAGGGGATCGGGGTAGTGGAAGGGCCCCGGGGCTCTTCTCCCGCCCCTGAAAAGAGCGGGAGGCGGGGAGGCCCCAGGGACCAGGCCGGGCATCCTGGGCCCCACCATGGGGATCCAGCCTGGGATGGGGACAGTTAAGAGGCGGGAGTCCGACCTGTCCGTTGCCATGGAGCCCCAGGAGAGGGACCTGGAGGGAATCCGAGGTCGGGCTGGGCAATACCCCACATCCCGGGACCTCCGGGAGGGTGGGGGGAGCCCCTGATGCTCAGAGGGCAGCTCGGGGAGGCCTGCAGCCCCATCCTTTCTGGCCCAGGCGCCCGCCGACCTTCTGAGAGGAAGGAGAAGCAACCTCAGGAAGGCCCCAGTGCACCCCTGGAGCTGGGGGGCAGCAGCACCGACGACCCGTTACCGGAGTGGGGTACAGGGAGGGGGTGGGTGTCGGTCCCAGTGAGAAAGCCCCAAGTCAGGTCTGTGGCCTGGGAAGCCGGGTCTACCCTTCCGAGTACCTCGGCTGCACGAGTGGAGGCCCAGTGCATCCTGGAACCTTTGTTTGCCAAGATGTGCCTGGACCACTTCTTTAAGGGGAGGTCTGGCGTGTTCGGCCAGTCCCTGGATCTGCCACCAGCTGCCCGGTCTACTTTATTGGGGGAGGCCCGTGCATGCAGGATTCTTTGTTTGGCTGCGATTACTCTCCCCTAGGGTGGGGGGTAGAGTGGGGGGGGGTGTTGTAGGCCTTGTGCATAAAGG